>NW_027108759.1:168375-188693 GCF_000696795.3 Halyomorpha halys | reverse complement strand
AAATAATGTTCTCTTAGATTTTCTAGTGTTGTTGGTAGTTTTTAAGATAGAGCTCCGAATGAAAAATCAATGTTTTTTTAAGGTTTTAAAACAGCTGCCATTTTTTATTACCCCTACCTATACTTGGCAGACTCATCAATTATGATGAAAATGAGTTTTTATTAAAAACTAGATTATCAACCTTAAAAGTCTGATATTGACATTCAATCATTATTTGTAAAAAATAACTCTCTCCTTCAGAATTTTAGATTTTTATGATTGAAGATATGGTGAATCAAATATAAAATAATTTGCCCATCTAATGTCCAATTCTCTTGGACCCTATTGGTCTAATTATCTTTTAATTTGGAATCGTACTCACAGGACACCTACACAATGTTCCTTGGAATTCGACTTTATCATCTCTCAATTTCCATTTTTGAATGAAGTCTCCAAGTAAAATAAGTAAAAGTTGAATCTGCATCCTGTAAAAAAATGGCTAAGACAAGATGTATGTCACTAGAATGATTTTTTTTAATATAAAAATTGTGTTATCGATTTTTTTTTTTTTTTTTTTTTTTTTTTTTTTTACTTACTAAGTATCACGGCTTAAGCAATGATATGTCCATAATTCTATTATTTTATTCTTAAATTATTTTTATATTTACCCATTCTTAACAGAAACTTCTGTTTAAGAGACAAAATTATCTTGCCTGCCTTTGTCCATTATGTTGAGGTTTCACTGTATTATCTATTTTACTTATCTTATTGAGGATAGGATTTGGGCTGAAGCATCACGGTACAGATGTCGTGATAGTAATAGTGCTTTTTGATGAGAGATTTCAAAAGAATAGTAATTTCAAAGTAAACTCATACCACTTTGACTGATACTAGTCTGATTAAAAAGTACCTTACATCATTATTTTGTTAGTATTATTTGTGTCATTAGCTTTTTATATGTATATCTGAATTTAGTTCATCTTAATATTTAGAAATATCCCCGTCAAATGATCCACATTGTGTTTCTAATTTATACTAGATTATTGTTCATATTTGGTATATTATTTTAAGAGCTACTAAATTAGGCACTCAATCTTGAAAAATGGTATCTACCATTTATTTTTAATTGAAGTTTTTGGCATCACCAGATTCTTAAGGGCTGAAACCATAGATTGTTTAAAGAATTTCTTGTAAATTTTTATTTTTACAGGAATAATGTTGGTGAAAATTACAGTGACCCCTGGTTAAACAAAAAATTTCAACTTTTTAAAAGTTATTCGTTTTTATGCTAACTAAATATTTTTACATTGTGTGCCTATTATATTATACTAAAATTTATTTAATTTTCTCCTTTTTTAGTTTAGAATCTGATGTTTATGTTTGTGGATCATTTGAACTAATAATATGAGAAATATACTTATGCAAAATATAACCCTTTAATTTAAAATTTCAGCTGAAGATAATTTATCAGTTTTATTTTATTTTGTATATTGTATGTATTAAGTGTTGCGTTTCGCAAATGGCGATTATGTTGTAGAGGATGGACCTAGGGGAATGCCCTAAGATCCACGATCTAGCCTTACGAGCAGACTTCGAACATGCCAGCAAGACGAGGGATTACTATTATGATATTGATGTAAGTAATCTTCAATGTTTAAACTTATGGACTAAGGATATAAATTTAATTGCTTATTGGTTTTCTAGCAATTATTAATTAAAAACCTTTAATGTTTACTTCTGTATCTTGTTAAGGGAAGTTACAGACAAATTGCCAATTAATATTATCAACCTTTACATATACTAGTAGATTTTAATTGTTGATAATTTTAGTTTAGTCATGACAATAAACATTATATGTATTAAGAAAAGACAAAATTATCCTTAAAATTTTTATATATTTGCTTGACTTCATCTGCATGACTGACATCATTCTATGTTTAAGGTATTTGTGAAAATTTTAAAATTGTTTACTGTCAATTTTCGAATAGTTCCAATTACCTATCCAAATAAAGAATAAATGTTAAGGTTGATATTATTAATACATTGCTGATGTAATTAATCATTTGTAGATGGACAGTCGAAACCTGCTTAAAACCACTTACTGACTTTTTGGTCACTATATCTCAAAAACAACGATGCTTATAAAGTTGAAATTACCGATGGCATTTTAGCTTATGCTTAAGACCTGCAATAAGGCTGAGTTTAAAAAAAAAAAAATTGAACTCTGTCTTAAATAATTTCTAAAACAAAGAGATCGAAACTGCCCTTTAGATAAACTCACCCTCTAGTATAATATAGTGAGGTACTGTTGTCTGATTGACCCCTCCTGGAAATAGTATAATTGGAAATTTTTAGTGATGTAATGTGAGCTGAGTTTCAATTCAACATCCTTCTGTTTCTCTGTAGGTAGATGTCATATTGAGCTTTATGTTACTGTAGTTTGCTGACCCTCCACAGAAGAGTGGACTAAAAATCCTCAGTTAAGTAATTAAAGCCCATTTCATGGATATTTATATTACAATAATGAAAAGAAATTCAAATTATAATATTGATGAAAATTTATTCTCAATGTTCTTGAAAAGTTAATGTTTCATATATGAAGGATCCAACTGCAAAATTCACTTTCTCCACTTCATCAAATTTTTTATTTAACATGAATAGCCTCTAATTTTAATAAAATAATGTTTTAAAACTTAAATTAGATTTTCAACATAAATAACAAAAATCAAATTTCTAAACTTTTAAAAATTAAAATTAGAGGTTTTTCCGTACTTGATATAAAAAATAAAGAATGTGTTTTGCTGCTAGATCCTACATATGTGCTTTTACATTTCAGTGAAAAAACAATACACTAGTATTGTTTTTTTGTTGTATTTTCCCCAGCCTCATGTATAGATCAATTTCTAGATAGGAAACATCAAGTCAAAATACAAAATTTGGTCCTTCCAGAATGTTTTTATGTCTTTTAAAAATCTAAAGCCCCTTCAAATTGTGTTGTGAGGTTTAAAATTTGTATGTGTATTGTGTTGTTATTTGAGAAGTTTCTTTTGGGAGTTTTTACTTTTTTCTCCCATCTCCCCCATTTTTTTTTTTCATCCCCATAGCCCCATGTTTTAGACTTTGTATGCTAATAAGGGTTTTGCATTGCTACGTTTTTGGCAATGGAGGTTCCAGAAACAGCATTTATTATGTACTTGTGTATTGAATATTTTTATCTGTTCCATATGGGGACCTACCTACTGTTCTTAAAAATTTATTATATATATGTATTTAAATCAAAAACTAGACAGCACAGAACCCCTTGCTATAGTATGCTAGATATAATTGGGTATAATTAAACATCGAATTTCTTTACCAAAGGTGTCATATTGACCAATTAACTAAACTATATACATACCAGGAGGTGGCATGGCATGCAGGGTATTTAAACCATAAAATCAACATAAATTTATTATAGTTTTAACAGAAAAGGTATATTTATGAAAGAGAGCTAAATGCACAAAAGATACTGGTAATGAATTACTATTAATTTATAGATGGGATAAAAATCACAGTTTAGAACTACTAGAGCTATCTGGTTTGAATACCGGCTAGGTTGAATCCCTCTTGCGGCAGTCCTTTTTTTCTGTGGTTGACTTGGCTGGCCTGGCTGTCTTCTCTTCATTGGCTGCTCTGCTGTTCTTTCCTCAGAGCTGTATTTCTCTCAAACCATACCTTCAGAACTCATCTCTTAGAATCGTCTACTTTCCAGCAATTTCATTGATTAGTCGTATTTTGAGGTATCCACCAGAACTTCAATATGGAAAAATTGAGGTGGCCTTCATTCCTTTGATCTCTACTATTTTATGGATCAGCGTTGAAAGCACCGAGAGTTACCCGTCTACTATTGATCTAGCATATGATGTTTCAATAGGGCCAACCTACCTGACCTTGGCTGTCCTGAAAGTTTGACCAGATGTGTTATCGCAAATCCCTTCTACCTGCATATTTATTAGCCTACAACTACTATTAATAATATTCAAAATATCTATTTAATTAATTATTAATATTAATAATTTTAATAATATTTAATATTAATTATTAATAATATTCAAAATATCTATTTAATTAAACCTCATCTCTTCTTAGCCCATTATTTTTAATACATAGCAATATTAAAGAAATTCTTTTTGGGGATCTCAATTTTTTTTTCTCCCCTCTACCTGCCTCTTTTTTTTTTTTTTTGTTCACTCCTCTACAACCCCTTAAAATTTAGTTAGGACATTGACATTTTGTTTTGGAATTAGGTTGGTTTCAGAGAAATACCTTTTGGGGTTTTCCACTTTTCCTTCACCTCCACAATTCCTTCAAATCGGTTAGAAGATTGAAAATTTGTGCATTAATTTAGTTGGTGTTGCAGAAGTGCCTTTTGGAGCTCTCCGCTCCTCACACTTTTTGTTTTAATAAATATTTGTCACATTTAGTTTAATTCATATGTATGTATAGGCTATGGAACAACTGGAAGCGTTTATATCAGACTGTGATCGCCGTACTGAAGTAGCAAAGCAACGTTTATTGGAGACCCAAGAAGAACTCTCTGCTGAAGTTGCTGAAAAAGCGAATGTTGTTCATGAGCTTGCTGAAGAAATTGGTAAAAAATTGGCTAGGGCTGAAGCCTTAGGAGAAGAAGGTCTTGTAGATGAGTCTCTGAAGCTAATGGGAGAGGTGAGACATTTATATATTTGTTTATTATATGTTATTTTCACATCGTAAAGGATATCACCTATGAGATATTTTAAGTCTCTTGTTAAATATAAACAAAAAGTATTAACTGTTACAATGAGCAGAACATAAATATTAGGAATTGAACAATTAAAGTGAATATTATTAATAACATGTGAAAAGGTTGATTAATATCAGTAGTTTATGTATAGAAAACATGATTATTTTAATGATGAAAGAAAATGTATGTATTTAATATGAAAAAAGCTAAATTTATTTGACAAGTCCAAATCAAGAATTATTAATTTACAGTTCATTAATAATAATTCATATGAAATAATAATTCATTTAAATATAGGACATTTAAAATAGCATAATAATGCATTATGATTATGAATAACATTTAATTAGTCATTTATAAGTTAAATAGTTCTTGATTTGTACATTTAAATATTTGAACATAAAATATTTTGATTCCGATCACCTTGGACTTATAACTGACAATATATGGTGACACTGAAAAATAAAAAAACACATCATTTTATGTGTATAAAGTAGATTAAGTTATTAAAGACTGAAAAACAATTAACAATTATTTTTAAACATCCAGAATCAGTCAAGTGATGATCAAAAAGAAAAATTTCTTTCATTTGTTCTGTATTATTGGCCTGTACTATGCACTAATCAAGTGGATATGGTTGTTGATGGAGACAACATGTATGTCTTTGTCCCAGTTCTTTCTGAAAGTTCATAGAAACTAGATGTTCATGGAATCTCTGAAGAAAATTTTATTTCATAACTTTCTTCAAGTGTTATCTAAATAATTATAAAAATTAATAATTAGCAATTGTGATATTTTAAATAATATAACTCACTTGCTGGTTGTCTATACTATTTATTGATAAAAGGAAATCAAGAGTTTAAATCAAACAAAAAAAAAAATCATTTTTGTAATTTATAGATTTTGTAATTTAATTTATAGTGTAAATAATTATATTAATATACTGTATTCAAATAATAAATATGTGCATAGAGGCCTTCTTCACAGAGTTCAAGTATAAAAGTAGACCAATCAAGCTGAAAAGCTGGAAACTATCCTTAAAATGTCCTTATTGGCCCTACCGTCAAATTTAAAAAAGAAAGGATCATAATCGATAGGACCATGAGGAAATATCAGGTTTATAAAAAATATTTTGTTTTAGTCTATTGCTTTCTTGAAATTTCTTATAGAAACTGTTCCACATATTGAGTGCTAAAAATGGTTAAATAAAATAACAACTTTAGCAATAACACCAGGAGCCTTGATGCAGTTTGGTTATTTACATTCTAGTGACCGTTAACATTCACCAGATTAACTTGATTGAGGTATTATGTGGTGTTCTAGACAGCTTGGAAGAGTTGCAAAATAAAGTAAATAAATAAAAATAAAAACCAAAATGGTGAGCAAATGAACCCAGTAAAATATGATAGTGAAATTCGAGAAACAAAAAAAAGGACAGGATTGTGACCACAATACTCTAGACACGTACGTTTACTTCTTAATATTGTAATCTATCAGTTCCAAAAATGGGGGTCATAATAATTCCATTAATAAAAAAGAAAAGTAGCATAATCTAATAAATATAAAAGCATAATCCATTAATAAAAAAGATTTTTTTATTGCAAAATTTTAACTAAAAAATAGAAAACAGTACTAATTAACATTTGTTCAGGATTTATCATCATTTATTTTATTTTTAATATTATTTGTAGGCAATTTTTTTGTTTTGATTTCTTTTTCTCTTCACCAACATCTTTTTCATTTTTTTTTTATCACACTGATCATGGTTCTTAGTGTTACCAGAGAAACACTGTATCAACTAATTCATTTAAATTGGATCTTGTTCATTTTAAAATATTTCTTATGGAGGTAGTTTTTGTTTTTTTATTGTAAAAGAGTAAAAAGTCTTTACTTGTTTTACCTCCTGATAGTCTTGGTTAGACCTTATTGATTATGGCTAAGTGTAAAATTAGTTATTAAGAATTAAGAGGATGGGAGAAAACATTCTCATCTGCACCAGTTTGAGCAATTTCTGAGTTTAGGACACCCCTGACGCGATCAATTGTCAAACTTCCAGCTTTGAGATTATAAATTTTTAACTGACAAAATGTTAGGATTAGGATTAAAATATTCGTATAATATTCGCATTATATAGTTGGTATTATGCAATTTTGTCATCGTATTGAATCTATGAATATATGAAGTTTTATTTTTAATAACTTGATTTTATGTTTCTAAATGTTAGATTGACGAACTTCGGAAAAAAAAACTTGAAGCTGAAGAGGTTTATCGCAATTCAATGCCAGCAAGTAGTTACCAACAACAGAAGTTAAGAGTTTGTGAAGTTTGTTCTGCTTATCTTGGAATCCATGATAATGATCGTCGATTGGCTGATCATTTTGGTGGAAAACTACATCTTGGTTTTATCACCATTAGAGAAAAACTTGAACAGTTGAGAGTAAGTGAGATTTTATTGTTCATTTATCTTATATATTTATTGATCATTTCATTTCTTCAATATTTATCCAACAGTTATCATTATTCTTCTCTTTCTTTGGGGTCCATTGAATCAAAAAAAGTTAGAGACCAAACGTTGTTCTGTAAAGCTATTTAGGTTATTGTTACCCAAAATAAAATAAGACCTGTACCATGACAACCCAAAGTGGGTGGGTCTTAGGTTATGTACTTTTAAAGGAACTACTATTTTTAGACCAACTATCACGCTCCCATCCTAAAATACATTATTATCAATATCCCTTAAAATAAATAACTATAAAATGTTCAGTCTAATTTCTTACATACACTTTCAAGAAATAGAGTCGATAATATAATAAATTTGTCTGAATAGCAATAAAGTTTAATCATGATTCAAATTTTTTTCTTGCCCATTGATTTTATTTTCAAAAAAAACACGTTTTTATTCAGTAACTTCATGCTTATTCATTAGTATGTGTAGTGAACTTCCTTACCATGGGAATGAAGTTGGCATTACAATAACAGCGAGTTTTCCTATCAAGTATTGTTGATAGTGATAATGAATGCTGGTATTCCTTGGATGGGATAAAGGCTGTCTGGAAGTTCTGCCATCCGTCTCTGTCTCTTGTAACTTCTTGAACCCTTTAGCTTTAGGTGTTGCATTTTAGGTTCTTTCGAGCTATATTAGTGTGACCTTTTCTGAGGGTATTAAGGTAGCCATTTCCATTGTTGAAGTTTTATTACCTTGTTGATTGGTTTGTTTAAGAGCCGAACATACCTGTTGAAGAACCGAACCTTTGTTCTCCTCTGGGTATTTTGCGATCTCCACGCTGGCCAGAGTTGATAAGAATGCTTGATAGGCTTTTCCTATCCAGTTTTCCACGTCCTGATTGGCTCCTCCATCCCAATTATTTTGTTTTGGAAGCATTAGTTCTGAACTAGCATTAGTTCCAGCTCTCTGTTCTTCCCTTTGTAGGTCATATAACTTTTCCTGCATCTCTCTGAAGATTTGAGAAAAATAGCATTTGTTATCTGCAAATTAAATATCTTCAAGCCTATCTGTGACCCTCTGTTTCAATCCTCTTTCTCTTAAGAGTGCATTTCTTAATATGAGGTCAAAATCCATTAGGAAGAATAAGGGAGACAGGATACATCCCTGTTACACATTTTCTTTACTATATTTACTATTTTCTTGGGATTTCAAGGGACCTCCATGGCTTTGCAGATTTTGTCCTGTGACAGGTTATAAAAGGCTTCAAGAAGCCCATGAAGACAAAATATAGCTTGAAATTCTGAGAACTGCTCAATAGTAATTCTTTTGGTGTTGATCTGATGAATACAAGATCTTTCTGGCCTAAACCTTCTCTTCTCCCTTCTTAGTTTAGCGTCAACAGTCATTCATATTCTGTCAAGAATGATGTGAATCGAAATCTAGCTGGGAACCAAGGTAATCATGATGCCCCCCCTAGTTTGAACAGCCACAAGATTATCTTACACAATGGTGGATGGTTGGTTACCGTTCTCTTGCGATTTTCACCCACAGTTCCCTGTTCCAATCTTCTGAGATGTCTTTCTTTTTCCACACATCACAAAACATTAAATGCAAACACTTCTAATAATGTACTATTTTTTCCCTAATGGCTACCTTTCAGTATAAAAAAAAAGGCTATTATCTTTATAGCTAGAACTCTGGAGTCAATTAGGTTCATAACCTTATGTTTATAACCTCTATTGTGAACAAATATATCATATTGCTTTTTCTCAAAAACACACCTCCAACTTTCCATATACCAGTTATAAAATTATTAATAATACAACTGAATTTCATACAACTAAGATCACATTACAACACTTACCCATTGTTACATAAAAAAGTTTTTTATGGTATCAGTAAAAATTCATCATATTTACCTCAATATTATATTGTTCATAATATATATTCGAGATGGTCCTTTTCCAAGTTTGTTGCTTTTATTATGTGTAGATTAAGTTTATGATTTGATCAATAACCACCTTATTTAATTTTTATTTTTTATTGTTGTTTTTTTTTTTAAGAAATCTGTTGAAGAAAGGAGAACCCAACGAAAAGCAGAAGGACGTGATAGGGATCGTGAGCGGGAGCGAGAAAGAGAAGATAGGAGTAGGTACCGGGAAAGGGAAAGAGACAGAAGATCAGGGTGAGTTATCTTAGCAGCAAATTTTTTATCATTATTTTCATTTTTTATTTTAAAAAAATTTTTGTTTTCTAATGTTATATGTTATAATAAACCATAACAAACTTCATGATTTCTTTTTTTTTTTCCTTTTAAATGCAAGCTTAGTATTTTTAAGAAGAAAAAAATTGTATTTATACAGTTGAACTCAGAATTTCTTGATTATTTATGATATGAAGTATTCTGTTTCTAAACAAACATTACCTTCTCTACGTACATTAAGCATCTTTTTTTTTTTTATTTTCCTACTGTTTTTACTCTTCTAGTAATTAGTCATCATTTATTATTCCAAAATATAGTTCTCTTCTTTTTCTCTTTACTATATTCTATAGAATAGCTGTTATTTTTCACCTTGCTAAAGAAAATATTTTAAAATATAGTCTATTTATCTCTTCCTTTTGTTTTGTGTTAAATTTTGAAGAATTTTCATGTTTATTATGGTAAAGTAAACTGCATTATTGCAATTACAATAATGATACCATTGTGTTCTCAGGAGGTCACATAGATCTCGAAGTACTTCCAGGTCAAGATCTCACCGATCAAGAGATCGGTCACGATCAAGAGAAAGCCGAAGAAGAGACCGTTAATGAATTATTTTATTTAATGCTTAAGACACTATTTTTAACGTTATCAACACTGTTAATCTGATATATCTCTTTTTCTATTTTTTTTTTTTTGTTTTGTTTTTGTTAAATATTCATGTGTATGATAATAAATTAATTTGTCACTTTTAAGTTAAAATAAAATATATCAATAGGCTTGTTTTAGATTTAAGTGGAATTAAGTTTTATTTTATAAGTTAAATTTTTTTCTTTCTGCAAAATATTTGTATTTTTCTAATTTCGGTTTATCTCACTGTATTTCGTTTTGACCATAAAATGCTGGAGTATTAAATTCTATTGTCCAAATTAAGAAATTCTATTGAATAAATAAAAACTGTGCATTATTGTTTTGCTTATTTATTTTCTATGAGATTTTGGTTATGCTACTTTGAAACCTATATTTCATGTGTAAATAAAGTATGATATTGTAAACTTTCTCTGTAGTCTTTTTTTTTTTTTCTTAATTTATACGTATCTTATGGTTTTTTTTTTTTCAATCAAACATCACTGTTCATTTATGATAGCTATGTTTTGCAATTAAATGCCCTTAATCTTGGCTATGGGGAGAAAAATCAACCATTTCTCATTTCTACGCTCAAGAGAAGCTGCAAAAAAAAAAAAAAAAAAAAAAAAACAGAATATGTACGTATACAGGTTCTGAAATACTACATATGAAAAATGTAAATCTTAGTGATATTGATTTTGTTGAGTACTAGGTGGTACTAAGAGTCACTCACAGTAAAACTACTTGTTATTCTTTCTCGCATCCTAGAACCAATTGAAGAGGTTAAAAAAGGGGATGAAGGACATCACATGTTTACTGCTTCCTTCTGTTTTGTCTAGATTACCTTTCAGTATGAAATTTTCCTTTATATGAAAGTAGATTAGAAGGCATTTGTATTATAAATGAGCAAGAGACTGACTGAAAACTATATAACTGGTAAACATTGTTATAGTGATCAATGTGTTCCACCTAAATTTCAAATTATGTTATATACCTACCAATACTTTGGACAATGCTGAACAGATTACAGCCATTTTTTATAGATGAACTACATAAGAAGCTGGTATAATTGACTTCTAAACTTCAGTCCCTTTTTTGTAATGGTTAGGAAATGATGAAAATGATAAGTGATAACCTAAGAACATTTTAATTCATTGTATACAATCTACAGTGCTTGTTTCTAATTCTACACAAGAAAATAAATACATTTGTATACTTGGTATAATATGGATACGATATTGTTTAGAAAATGTTTTTTATGGAGAAACAAAGTTTATATTTATTTTTAGCTACCCTTAAATACAAATTTTGAAAGCAATCTAAAAATTGAATTTATTGTACTATTTTTTCAATGAGAATATTAAGTATCCCAAAATACATTAACTGTTTTGAAAAGTAAGGAGTAAATATAAATTTCGATTAACTTGGTAAATTGTTCTATTAATATTTTGTTGAAACAGTTAGTAAAATATTAATTTCTTTTAAGGAAAACATTAAAATATAAAGTTGATTAAGATGCAAATAAATAATTGTTTTTCATATAATGGAGACAGTTGTTTATTTAAAAAAAAAAATTAAAAATAGTGACTAAAAATTAATAGTAATTAAAAAAACTAATGTAAAGAACGAAATGTGAGCAAGCAACTCCACTTTTTTCATAACCCCCTTGCACAGCTATTTTTTGCATTTTGGTTATAGTAGAAACTGTCAAATATGGTATGACGGTAGTGCTGCCGATTCTCTGGACCATAATACCGGCTCAGCACCTTGAAAATACCCGTTATATCTGACAAAAACCCTCTCTTGGAGAATTATTATAACTTTAACTATAATTGTTTCAATCATGATTGTACTTTCGCACTAGCTCTGGCGTGTTATTTGATAGTTCAAATAATGTCAGTGAAGCAACTGTCACGTTAACTATCAAATAACTGTACACTCTTAACTGTCGTACGGTTTCTGTAATTGCAGCAAAAGTGTTAGCCATTGCCATGGTGTAGCTATTTGATGGTTATAGTCATGACAGTTATGTAGCACTGGGTATGACACGATCGTTAATAATACAGGTAACGTCAGTTGACTAACATTTACATTAACAGTCATGTGTATGCGCCTTGACAGTGAACTATCATAACGTATTAACCTTACCAACATAATGATTAGTTTTTTTTTATTTGTCTCACCCTCTATTTTTATTGTTACCTTTATTAACTACATACATTGTGTAATACACACATGTATATAAGTTAGTGTTAGGTTTGAAAAATAAAAAAAAAGGAATAAGGGACAAGTAATGACAGTCAGTTGCAACTGAAACACTGCTTTATTCATCTAAGCGCTCCTATATATATATATATATATATATATATATACCATACCATACCATCAGCTGATGGCCTGAGTCAGTTGACATTAAAGTAACAGCTGACTCAGGCTGTAACTTCCTCACCACCAGTTTAGGAACAATCCTCATAAACTAATACTATATAATGTAATTTAGTGTAATCAATCACCACCCTGTACTTTTTGGTAGTTTCACCAGGTGCGCTCTTCTTCACTTCCTACAACGGACTATTGTACCGGAAAGTACTGTCAATAATTATTCCTTGGCGTTTTAAATTTTGAAGCTCTTTCGGGATGTGGTGATGCAGTGCCTGCGGGTATCTCCTCTTTTTCACCTATGTCACTTTGTCTTGTTTTAGAAAAATCTCATGGACTATATTTCTGGTCGTCTCCTTTAAAAAGATATCTTCATATTCCCTCCTAAGGCTTCATCTCCAGTCTTCGGCCTGATTGATTGCTCCAACCCGAGCGTCCGCGTTCTGCTGAAAATGACATTTGTACAGTTTACCTCCCAACTTGATTCATCATTTTCCCTTGATATTCTTAATACAAGCTCCCACTTTCCCTAGCTAGCCAGACCCTACAATCACTTTGTATTCCCTGGGCATACTTCATATGAAATGATGAATACTGGCAAGTTTTCCCTACTAAATCCCCACCATGTCAACTCTATCTTCCCATCTCCCTCTACTTCACAAGGGCCACCCAGGGTGATTAATTTACACTGACATTCCTAAATCTGGTTTGTCCTCACTCCACTAAACTGCTTTTCTAGGGCTTCTCGGCACATGATGGTGTTGGAACTGCTAGTGTCCACCAGGCACCTCACTCCTGCTATCTCTATTATAGGCAGACCACCTCTCTTCTCCCTCACATTATAATTCAGCAGTATGGGTGCCCCTCATTTCCGCATTTAAAACATCTGGTGCGTGGGCAATGTGCCACTAGGTGTCCAATCTTTCCGCATCCGACACTTGTGGTCCTCTTGCTGACTGTTGCCTCTGTGTTTTGCCTGGTTTGGTTTGTTTCCCTGATTTTGGCAAATTCTAACATCTTGTTTAATTTGCCAACATATGTACATTCTGATCTGTATATTATAATTTGCTTGTTCTTATTTTTTCTGGAGGTTAGAAAAAAAAAAAATCATTATGCGCTCTCTTCGCGTTTCAGTCACATCCACCTGTTTTCGAATTCCTTCTAAGATCGGCGGCTAAGCTATTTATCACTGCTCAAACACATTTTTGAGTTTGCTGGCAAAAAATTGATTTGGCTTATATTTTCTTATGTTTCTGTTGTTTGTGATCCCAGAAAGCCACAGAATAAATCAGGGCATTTTGTGAAAATGACTTATTTTGTTAGGTATTTTTTAAACAATAATACATTTATTTTGAGTTTATGGGAGAAGTATTAACCAAAATTGATTTCATTACATTTGTTAGGAATAATAATAAATATTTGATACCCCAACAAAATTATTAATAGAAATGATAATTTTTTTAATGGATGTTATGAACAGATTTGGAAACAATTTATTTAAGAAAAATCTACGTCACATCTACCTAAAGGGCAGAGGGGGAACTTTATTAAAAACAACAGAGATATGCTACCCAGTTGGGTGAAGTTTCATTGGCTACACAGCATACTTATTCTAATCTAATCAGACATTTTTTTATCTTACAATACATAGGTCTAGCGAGTAAACAAGTAACAATATGTAATAATAGAATATGATTTTTTTTTTGTTTTATCGCTTTGGTGCTTTTATCATTTTTATTATCTTTTACATGATTTGTTTTCCTTCTTTCTATACTTAATTAATTTTTTTTTTTATTAATCCCACCTTTTTTCTCTCTCTCTTTAATCCTTTTCTTTTGTAACAGTCAGCGAGCACGAAGTGCCGCTATAACCCGCCAGGGGCCAGCACTACAAGCGTCTAAGAAGCTGTATAATTGTATATAAGTTTATCATTATAAAAATACGATCTCTTGTATAAATGTATATATGTTAATATGTAATATGTAAGAATGTTAATTATAAAATAAAAAGAGATTGAGCAAAAAGATTCTACGGAACTATCTCAAGTAGAGTTAAAAGAGTGAATCCTCAGTGATAACCGATCACATGAGGCCTTCAATTGCCACCGGGATTGATCCATCAGATCAAACATTTTCCCGGGTCTAGTCTTAGCACTGGTGGCTTACACTCTACCTGAGATAGAGAAGTTCATTGCTAATCTGTTCTCACAAGAGTTAGTTTTTATTATGTTCATCGTAGACGATAGCTTATCTCCTCTCCCTTTCTCCTGCATTCTTAGTCCGTCCGCTTCATCTCGGGTACTATGATTATAACCTAATTCCTAACGGCTAGACTGGTCCGTCCGCTTCATCTCGGCAACTAGAGCTGCACCTAGCCTTATCAGCTTACTGGTTCGCCCGCTTCATCTCGGCAACTAGTAAGCTGGCTCCTAACATGACAGCTCTAGTCCGTCCGCTTCATCTCGGCAACTAGAACTGTTACTCTACCTTAGACTCTCTCACCTAGACCTCCTCTACCTAGTCAGTGTCCAGGGCTCATCCCCTGGCACGGCTTCCTTTCTAACCTATTAATGAATACGCCTTGTCGTGGGCCTTCTGTAAAGTGTATATCAGGCTGGAGAAATCGCCTAAGACCAGACAACCCCCACACTATCCTTTCCCATTTCTATTTTTTCGTTTTATCGTTTTTCGTCGTTTTTTTTTATTTTTTCATATTTTCTCTTTCAACCGAATGTGACTTTAAAAGAATAATTGATAAAAACAATGACAGATATACAAATATACATAAATAACAAATATATATATATATATATATATAAAATTAATAATTGAATATTTTTGAGAATCATTCATATTCTCAAACCGATTTAACCCATTAGCTGTCATAATTAGAAAAACAAATGTTGAAACCCTAAGGATAAAAAAAAATATTAATTTTCTAAATTAAAAAAATTATGATATTTTAACAAATGAAAATTTCTTCCTTAGCAGTTCCTACTGTGACGCGGTACGGAGAATCAAAGCAACAAAAAAATTGTTAATGTGGGGTAACCAAATGTTCCGAAAAATTAAAAAAAAAATTCAATACAGTTTGAATAGAGAATCATTTTGTTACAAGGGAATATCAGATCACAAATCCCACAATTTATTTTTTTTTTTATGAATTAAAATAACTCAATTCAGAAATATTGATATATTACTTCAATCCTTATTTTATTTCTAATAAAGATCTGGGTACATATCGGTTATGCCGAACTACTTTCGAAAACAGTTGCATTCCATTATAAATTCGGGAGTTAAGTAAATAACAATGATACGGCGGTAACATTTGAATTTGAGGAGCTGGCTGACCTTGGTTATTAACAAACTTAAAATATTACACTTGAAAGGGCCTTTAATAGAAAGTTAAACTGTGAAATTGCATAGAAAAAAATAATATCTCAAAAGAATGATCGCAGCACATTAATGAGAATCATAATTATGCTGACCTGAAAATTACTCTTCCACCTACAAGTTGAGCAGTGGTAGTTTGTAGGCAGCAAAAAATAAGGATTTTCCGAGTTTGGGCAGTTAATCTCGTTCTCAGTTATCACTTTAGTTTCATAAGAATCCGTTTTGGAGATTCACTAACAAAATTTCAGCAGACGCGTGGTAAAGAAACGTTTTCCAACGACAAAGTTTCGAATAACATATTGATTTACGAGCTACAATTAAAATAATTATTAATTCATTTCTGAAAGCAACATACCATGATAAATTATTTTTACAAGATTTTCACGCCCAAAGACATATCCCTAGTTTACAATTGAGAAGATGTAACCGAAACTGATTTTGTTTGTTTTTGTTTAGTGGCGCCAACTTCATTGGTCATCAAGGCCGCTTATATTCGTTTAATTTTATTTATTTTTAAATTTGATTATGTTTTTTTTTTTTCTTCCGTTCAATGTTATATTTTTGTCATAAATGTTGTGATTTTAAAAACTGAAACACTAATTCTATTGTTTTATCATCGTCTTCAAGGGTTTTTGAGATATCTTGGTTTAGTCCTAAGCTATTGAGGTGTGGTGTGAAATATGGCTTATTGTTAGATTATTGCTACAATACTGTCAGTTCGGAGGCGTTTCTTTTGAAATAAGATAGGAGTGGGTGAGCCTCGTGTTACCTATTCTCAGCCTGGTCAGTACAACTTCCTCTCTACGGCATTTGCAACTGGAGGTACCCCAAGGCTCGACATCCTTTTTAATAATTTTTAATTTACTCATTGGGCTTTCATTCCAAAGATTGACATTTACCTTTTATTTCCTTTCCAATAGGCCTGCTCATCTCTGACAGAGTTAAAATTGCTTTACCCCGTCCCTGAAGCGCGAGTGCTTCTCTTGCACCGTGATCGGCTAGTTCATTCCCTTTGATTTCTACATGGCTTGGAATCCATATAAATGTAACTGACATACCCATATTGTGTAGAGTTTTTAAGTGAAAATTGATGCAGGAAATTTTCGGATGCTCTGGATACATACAATCTAAGCCTTTTATCGAGCTTAATGAGTCTGTAATTATTGTTATGTTGGTGTGGTTCAAAGACAAGCAGAAGTGAAGTGCTGCTGCTATTGCATTTAGTTCGTTATAGGAGGTTTAAGAGATAAATGAGGATCTTGAAATCATAAACAAGAAATTTGATTGAAGGAACAATTTTTTTTTTAATTGTATACATATAAACTGAAACAGCAATGAGAAGAATATAATAATAAAAAAAATTGTCTAAACCACTCACCCCTCAGATGAAATACACAAGTATTGTGATAATTGACATTTTTCTTAGAAGTACCCATAATAGCCATTAAATCCACACAGTGAAAAGACAAAAAAAGTATTATAAAAAATTTCTAAAATATTTGTTTTCTCGGGCACATTGGCAAGAATTCTCGGTGGTGTTTTTAATATTTTTGGATCTAGTCACTCAAAAAAAAAAAATCATTGAAATCGGTGATCCCACGCCCGTAGACTCATTGTAAGTTGTAAATGAGATAACAAAAGTTTATATACATGAAACGGATAAGAAATGAATTGATAAATATCAATAATCTAATTCTTCTAAAGTTCAGGAGAGTGATATACCCTTTTGACCTTCCAAGGAAAAGTGAAGAATAAAAGGGAGTTGACAAAAACCTCAACCCCCTGGCCTAGTTTTACGTTGAGGTAAATAAGAATTTTCCCCTCTCCTTTATTTATGTTATCGTTTATATAACTTTTTATTTCATCAGAAATATGAACTTATTTTTAGTAATTTGGTTCATCAAAAATGAAAATCCATTAAGCCTCGAGAAATCCTTGCGAAAGAAAAGGGTGGCTCAGCAACTGTAGGGTACATTGGTGCTTAATGATTACCCCCTACTCCTTTCACTTGGCCCCTTAAGCTAAGCTCCGCCTTTTTGACTTCACTTTTGCTGCCTGCTCAAACTCTCCTTTATACTCCTTGCTTTGTGAACTCCTTTCTCTCTTTTCAATCACGATATTTTCGTTCATAATTGTCACTGGTTATCTTGGAGAAAGTTTACTCCACGTGAAGGTTCTCTTGTTTACTGATTCATTACGCTGTGGAAAATTGAGTAGTAATGACATCCAGAGTTTCTCTGGTAATACTCTATTTGTTTGAATTCCTAATTTTAAAATTACTTACTAATTTATGTATGTTAGGTGTATTTTAAATTAGTTTAAGTTCAGTAACATCCTTTCTTTATTGATAAGTAACTTCTGTAATGGCTGTTAACTACAAAATTAATTAAATTGCCTTGAAGTTTTTTGTCGGTGCTTTATTTACCTTATTTCATTCCTTAAATACTGAAAAAGTGTATCATCTGACTTAATAAACCAAATGTTTACC
Organism: Halyomorpha halys; assembly: GCF_000696795.3. Taxonomy (NCBI): domain Eukaryota; kingdom Metazoa; phylum Arthropoda; class Insecta; order Hemiptera; family Pentatomidae; genus Halyomorpha; species Halyomorpha halys. Next base: position 170,420 of record NW_027108759.1, on the reverse strand, counting down.
ATCTAAAATCGCCCAAATAACTAAAAAAAACGAGTTAAAACTATTTTTAAAAAAAATAGAATTATTTTTCTCAATTCTTCAAGAACTATAAATATCTGAATTTTGATTAGGTTGAAAACTAAGAACATTTCAATCTTTAATTGACAATGCATGGGTCTTGTAATTAGCAGTTTTTATTTTAATGTCCTTGCATAAGATTTTAAATTTAGTATTTTTGGTTTTTGATGTGTGAAATTCAATTGTATCCTATGATTCAATAATGACATTGGTTATGTGGTTTTCTCAAATTTTCTTTGATTTTTTTATTTTGTTCTCATTTCTATTAGATCCCTGGCATTTAAGTGATTGGTATGAGAGTGCTATTTCTTGACTAATGCTTCTATCAAGCAATGTAAGCTACATCACATGTCAACCACTTAGTTTTTTTGCCTATTGCAGGCTTAAAAAGTCACTTCATGATCCAATTGGAGAGTTACTTTTTTTCTATTTGTAGCCAGATTCAAATTTCAATTCAGAAGATGCAAGTAAAGTTTGCCTTATCTTTAAATGCTTTTTTAATACACTATGGTTTACATTTATATTTCATTGGAGTATATTTTCTAATAGTTACACTAATCGAGTTAGGATTCTAAACTTTTCTGTGTAAACTTATTTATTCTTTTAAGCCTCTTATATTATCAAACATTTAAAGTTTTCTGGCTGATGCCATGTCTCCAAAAGATGGTAAGTAAAGTTAGTAAATTACTTCCCTTAATTTAAAATATAAGTTTATTTCGAAAGGAATATGGTGCGGGTGCAGTAAAAAAAAAAACTCAAATAGTAGAAATATACTATTTTATTCATTTCAATTCATTATTTATTTTATTCATTAAAATAGTATATTTCTACTATTTGAGTTTTTTTTTTACCGCACCCGGACCATATTCCTTTCATCTTTACACACGGTCAACCAATAATCTTCCAATAAGTTTATTTCAATTTTATAAGCATCATTTAGGGGTAATTGAGATGATATGGCTAACGGCCATTGTCGGCCGTTAACGGAATTAAATTAAATCAGTACTATAAAGTGTATTTTTTTTTGTTACTGTCTTCTCTGATATTATTTGAATTCTACTGCATAATTTAAAAATCTATTTGTTGATTTGAATTCAGTAACATATAATACACACAGACATATATAGTTCACTTCTCTTAATCACACTCAGTTGAATAAAAATCTTGAAAAATGAATAAAAGAATCACCTCGAGAGTGAAGATATTAACAAGTTCACATCACTTACATGTTAAAATGTGAACAAAATAAATAAGTAAAAAATGAATTCTTCATATGTTCTGAATTAGGTCATAGATAGTGCAGATAATCCTTCAAATGATAGGATTGTCATAAAAATAGCAATAGAAGTTCAGGTCATAGTGCAGACAGAAACAAACTATTAATTGATGGATTATTTTTTATATTTGGTGATTCGTTTTCTTTTATATATAACTTTTATAAAGACTTATTCATCTTATTTTATGTCAATTTATTTTAATTTTATTCATTTCTAGGCTGTAAGATTGTACAAGTTTCCTAAGCCAAACATTCTTGAAACTCATGGAGAACATCTTCCCGACTCATATAAAAAGTTTTACAAAGAATGGAAATTCTCCCAACCTCAGCCTGTTCACTATATCCCACCTCCAGCAAAATGGTACCGAAATCCAGATACTGGTGAAGTGTAAATATGTATTTAATTTAATATATATATAAATAATTGATCATATAATTGTAAATATAAAGATAATGGTCAGGGTTGTGGACTAAAAGAACAAAAATAGTTTTGCCCCACTTTGTAGAGCTTCATGAGGACTGTTCAAGATGACAGCTTTACAGACTTTATATAATATAAATATATATTAGTCCGAAAAGAAGCCTTTAAAGTTATCATATTGAACAGCCCTGACGAAGTTCAACAAAGTGGAGTGAAAGATCATAAATAGTTGGTAACTATTTTTGTTCTTTTTGATTGAACCCTGACCATCTTCTTCATATATATATATAT
>NW_027108759.1:138510-168325 GCF_000696795.3 Halyomorpha halys | reverse complement strand
TCAACCGAATGTGACTTTAAAAGAATAATTGATAAAAACAATGACAGATATACAAATATACATAAATAACAAATATATATATATATATATATATATATTTAATTTAATTTACGTTTGTTATTTTGTATTTTCATTTTTACATGTTACTGAAGATAATTTCAATACCCTTGTTAAAAGTTTTTTTAGTGCTTTTCATTTTAATTGTGTTTGTTTTGTTTTTTTAGAACGCCTTTACAAAATAACCCTATACCGTTAAAGTTCCCACCTGAATCACATCAAGGAATTTGGGGTGGTGAAGCAGTAATTAAAGGCTTCCAAAAAAGGCAACGATTAAAACAAAGAGTCCCACATTTTTGGGTTCCGCATTTAATTCAGTCAGTTGTCTATAGTGAAATACTGAATAAAAGAATGTCTGTAACTGTTACACTAAGAACACTTGATCTAATCGTTGAAAACTACGGTTTTGATCATTATATTCTTAAGGTAAATTTTTTTTTTTTTTATTGTTATTTATCTTATGATTAGTTATCATGATTTTAAAAAATAAATAACTCATCATTTCAGAGTAATGTAGCTTAAATCCAATCCATCATTTTGTTGGATAATGTAAAATTTATACCTCAAGTTATGAAGTATCTTTTCTAAATTATCCTTAATTAAAAACTTAATGTACATTATATTATAGAAACAAATTTTACTACATCACAAATACTAGTAGCTTTCAGGGCCCATCCATGCAATCTTATTTTGTCAATTTTTAAAACTATTTCTTAACATAGAAGGGAAGCAAATAACCAACTCAACTTTGAAATTGAAGTTTTTTTCTCTTTGTAAATAGTTATCAAAACATTTTTTTAAATGAAAATGATCTAAAAACAACAAATTATAATGTGTTATGTTTTTACATAATGAATCACTTGCCAAAGTTCAAAGAAAACATAAAAAATATATTGGTTGATTATGATCATACAAATATAAAATTGTGGGCTTATGATGATAGCTAACTAGAAAAATATTTGAATAATATGAAACATTATAAAGTTGTTTACAGAATAGGCTAGTAATTGTGGTATGATGTTTACTGGATAAACCTCTAAAAAGCTGGATACGAGGATAAAATAAATAAATAAAAGCAACTGTAAAAATAACAAATAAAAATAGTACAGCTTTAACCGTTCACAGCATGAGTAATCATAAAGTTGATTTGAAAATTCATAAATTTTCAGTTGGAAAAGGAATACTAAAAATAGAAAAATGAAAGAAGCCATATTACAAAAAATATAAATAAGTGGTAAATTTCAAGACTTTGCGGTAAATTTAAAAAGCCATTTTAAATAAATTAAACATAGAACAAAATAAAAGATAGATTCAGAACTAATATTCTAAACATTATTGTTCTAAATAAAAGGATAATGTTACTCTTTAGGTGAAGGAATGCTTAAAATTAAATTAATGTTAATTTTAGAATAATTATTATTGCCCCCACTTCTATCAGTGGAACAAGATTGGACAGGGAATGACATGAGAACATTAGGATTTTTTTATTTTCCTTAAACAAATCCTCAAAAGATTTTGTAGAAATAAAAATTAAATGTAGAATGGGATCTCATGATTCACCATCTTGGAAACCTTGTTCAGAACATGAAAGTTGGGAAGGATAGGCATTGTAGAAATGACTTTTTTTTCTTTTATAAAATTTTCAATTGAAAAACTAATTAAAATTAAAAAAGAGGTTTAAGATTAATTTAGATACAGCAAAAGAAATATTTTATTAAATCAGAAAATTATAATTGAGTTTGGAAAACACTCTGAACATAAAATTGTTTCTTACTGTAAGAATGACCTCTTCCTTAACTATTAAATTTCAAAATTATTTAAAATATCAATCAAAATTGTATTCTTAATGAAATCAGTATTATTTGATTTGAAGTTACATACTCCTATTATTTATGTTATATATTGTTTATTATTTAAATAATACAGTACTTACTTATAAAGCAGGTAATTTAATTTTATGTAATTATCTATTTTAGCTTTAAATTAATTTTGTTGACAGACCAAAGCTTGTGATTTGCAGTCTAGTCTAGCTTTGAAGTTAAAGCAAAAAATGTTGTATTCACTTTTGAAAATGGATATGTACCCAGATGATCCCATTAAGAAAAATGAAGTTTATAACAAATATAAGCATTATTTAGAAGAGGTAAAATATTTCAATTTTTTTAATATTGATTTTTAGTCTAGTTAGCAATAATATTTTTTTCATTTGTACTTCAAGGTATTTTTAGTAATTATGATATCTTTTTTTCATTTCAATATTTCTTTATGAGCAATAAGTATCTTAGCAGCTGAGTGAAAATATATGTGAATGTCTAAATAAATCTCTGGCAATTCTATGATGCCATCTCCACCTTTAGCTGTAATTTAATCAATTCCATATTTTCTAACTGTTTTATGAATCAATCATTATTGAATTAGATTTTTAATTTCCTGACTGCTCATATGTTGTCATCATTATTATTAAATCTAAAGTTAATTTAATTATCTCATTTTCCTTTGTCCTTGCTAATTATTTCTATTCTAGCTCAAAGAACTAGATATACTTCAAATTCTCTAGCTAGAAATTATGAAAAAAATGATAACAAAGTAGTGAATTGATTAAGAGTTTACAATACAGTATTGTTGTAAGAGAAAAAATATTAGAAGTATTCACACTTTCCACACTTCCATTATAAGTTACTGATTAAATTATTAAAATTCAGGTGCAGTGGATTCTATTGAGAGTGAATCACGGCTTAATTGAAGCCTGAAGCTGAATGCTTCGCGTATATTACTTTACTTCTAAAACATTTTCCCATATAGCATATTTATATATTATTACATATAACTCTTTTTATGACATAATTATCGGCATTTCTACTAATTTTTGAGTTATCAGAAATATATCTACTAAAGAAACTGATTGATGAACATAATTGATCCTGGACAATCCAGGATCCCTTATATCTTGGGTTCAAGTTCTTTCCCATGTTCCTATTCTTTTTGAATTGTCTTTGCTGTTTATTAAGTTTAACTAAAATAATTGAGTTATATTTTTATAGTACACTGAAGAAGATATAGAATGGTATGGTTTAACGTTATCTGAAGCATTAATGAAATATCAAGAAAAAATTGATAAGGAACCCATTGTTCCTTTTAAAATTAAATTACGCAAAGAATATCTTGCACACTTATTGGAAGAAAAATCTAATCCTGAACAAGAACTTCCATCAGATAAAAAAGAAAGGTTTGAATGTTTTTTCTGTTTTTATTTTGAAAAATATCTTGATTATGGGGTTGATCAATAGATTTATAACCATTAGGATAACTCTGGTTATCCAATTCTGATCATTAAATTCTTCTGTTGATGCCCAAAGATTCATATTCTCTTTAATTTAGGATTTTCATTCATTTGTATCATGTCATCATCATAATCATTTTATCCCCTTTTCCACTTGTGCAGTGTGGGGTTACAATTTGCAGAGTCTGGACCAGATATCTTGCTCTTGGACCCTCTCTCTTCTACTCCAGTCTATATCCCGCCTCCATACCACTCTCCTTCCAGGAAATGTGTCTTCCTCTTGGCCTTCTTCCCTCCACGCGAGTCTCATATGTCTTTCTGGTAGTTCTTTCCTGGTCCATCCAAAGGAGGTGTCCGAACCATCTTAGCTTGTGCCCCTCTAGGATGCTACCAGCTAGTTTGACTCCAAGGTTAGTCCGAATGGTACTGTAACGTACCCTATCTCGTCGTGTCCTTCCTTCCACCTTACAAGGGTACCGTTTCTCCATGGATTGGATCCGGCTCTTGTGTTTTGAGGTGAGGATCCACGATTCGGAAGAGTAGGGAAGAACGTCGATTTGTAGATCATTATTTTAGTTTTTGTCGTCACCTTCCTTTTGCTCAGGAAACCCCTTCGAAGTAAATTAAATATTCTTCCAGCTGCATTGATTCTTTGAGAAACTTCCTCATTAATGTAGCTCCTTTCGTTGAGATGAGCACGTAGATATTTGAAATTCTGGGCCTGCTCTAGTTTTTTTCTGTTCGCTCTGATCACCCTCATTATTCTCCAGGGTTTCTTTCTTATCCTCATACATTTGGTCTTTTCCGGGTTAATTTTCATATTTATCGAGGCCATTTCCTCTTGCAGAACACTTATGTTGTATTGGAGGTTTCGGTCGTTGGAAGCTACCTAAACCAGGTCATCCGTCAACACAGAAAATGTTAGGGGTTGTAAGTTCCTGTTTCCTAACTGAAACTGTCTCATTTTAAGTTTAGCTTTCTTTATTCCTTTATCGAGGCCTACTATGAAGGGCAGCGGGCTCAAGCAACAACCTTGACCTGTTTGAATCATGTACGAACTTAAATAAGATTTGTTTTAATAGTCACTAAAAATAGAACCAAATCTTTTAATTTACTTGTATTTCTACAGCCCTAATTATTTTTTTAACATTAAACAGCATTCTGTAAACTTTTGCAGCTGATTAAAATTTAATTTATATGAGTTCTTAATAGTGATCTTTTGGAAACTTATTTTAAAAACTGTTTCCATTAAAATTCATATATTTAATTATTATTTTTTTTTTTAAATTATTTTATGTACTGTGTGGCAAATGAAATGCCTGAAGCAGAACATGGCAATGGGTAGAAGTAGCTTTAATTTAGGATAAACTTAGAAAGTTCCAAATGTTGGCAAATTTTAATGGGGTGGAAAATAATGAGAGGTTTTAAAGGTTTAGGATAGAGGTAGTATAATGGAATAAGAGTATCTATTTTAAATTTTTTTTAGTTGGGTGAAATGAATTTTTAAATCCTATTTATTTTATTTTTTTAATTGCTTACTTGAATAATTTTTTTTTCAGATCTTGGATGACGAAATGGAACCCTTTTAGCAAAAATTAATCACTATTTTCTATTTATTCAATAAAATATTTACAGTTATTTAGTAAGTTCTGAGCTAGCCTCACTTTTTTTTCTCTCTCTCTCATTCCTGATAATCTTAAGTAGGTGCAACTGGGATTTTATAATCCCATTCTTATTTTCATCCTGCCTTAATGATGTTATTCATTCCCATATGTCTTAGTGTCATAAAATAATTTCTGTTGACTCATCTTACACATCCACAATTAACCTTTCACATTCATGAAACTTAAATATTCTCAAATCATAAAAGAAAAAATTAATTAATAGTCAGGGTAAAAAAAAAAAAAATGTATTTACTTACTTATTACAATAATATTTTTATTTAAATTGGATCATTTCTATTTTAAGTATAGTAAAACTGTTCTGATAATCATAAATTACTTTGAAAGTAACTTAGTAAAAAGTTTATTAATTACACTAATAATTTTATTTAAATTGGATCATGAATATTTTAAGTATAGGAAAACTGTTCTGATAATCATTACTTACTCTGAAGTTTTCAAATGAACTTGGTACTTCTTACAAGATAGTTTTTAGTTAAAATAACATCCAGTTGGAAAAAATTCAGTTTAATCAAATTGCCAGCCATGAAAAATTGATGCATCTATGGTGGAGTTAAAAGGTAGTTTAATAATTCCATGTGGACGAAGTATTTCATCCAGCCAATGATAACCATGGTTTATGGTGTGAAGAACTGGAAGACAGCAAAAGATCAATTGGCGGAGGCCAAGGTACAGGAAACTAAGACTCAACATCGAATTGTCGCGTTAACTTAACAATAATTTTTTTTTAATTGAATTAAAATATTTTTCTGGAATCTCATCATTAATAATTGATTAATTAAAAAAAAGTACATTTTTGAAAATAAAATTAATTCTGCAATTATATTTTAAAAAATATATTTATTCTAATAAAAGATAATAATATTTAGACTAAGAGATTAAAAGGCTTTGTAGACTAGGAATGTTGGAAACTCATCCAAAAGTGGAGTTAGACTATTTTTTTCAGTGTATGTTAAAATTTCATAGCTAAGAAATCTTACCAACTCTCTTATTGGCCAGAATATGTTGATGAGATTATAAGAAACCTGTTCAATATATCTAGGATATTGCCTATTCTACTGGCAATTCAATAAAAAAGAGGTTATGCACATAATTATTAAGTAACAGAGTGTCAAGAAAATAAATGCTAAAAAATATCAATTACAAAGGCTTCAAAAATTACTTGTTTGAATGATATTAGAATCAAACAAGATAATATGTAAATATGTTAAAAATAGTTTGTACCTGTATGTAAAACCTACATATAAAAAAAGAGTTGTCTGAACTAAAAATATTTTCAGTTTTTCATCAGCCTGACAGGATATGTCAGTGGAGTGCATAGTGAATAAGCTTAAGACAAAGATGAGTAAAGATTATAAAATATGATTTCGACATTATGTAAATATGGCTAGTTCAGAGACAAAAGTTATTGATACAAAATTAAAATATTCTTTTAGGTCCAAAGTCAACAAAACTTTTGAACTTATCTAAAAAGTTAAAACTTTTGCCTTAACTACTTATTCAGTGGGACTAAAGACATAATTACCTAAAAATAAAATTAAAAACATTGTTTTAGGTGTTATTTATTTTAATTCCTTTTTGCCACATTAAAAAAAAAAAAAATCTTAATACTATAAAACATAAAACAAATAATTTTAAAAGTATTGAACCATAACTGATTCTCAAAAATATAATTTTTAAAAATTACATATCACAACCCACTAGTGTGATTTATTTTACTATACATCAATATTCCGTACTAGGACTGAGTAATTTTAGAATTTTGTTTAAAGGAGAGTAAGTGAGCTTTAAATTAATAAGAGAAAATAATATTATTTAATCTAATGTTGATTTTATTAACAAGCAATGAATAAAAATAATATTAATGGTAAAAATGTTAATAGGCAGTAGTATTATGGATGTTTACACAGTATAGGCTACAGCTACAAAGCCAATTAATGTCGAACATTAATGAACATAAAACAAATACAACTTACATAGCAATACTGGTATAGAAATATTCATGTACCAGTCAGGTCATTTATGAATTAACTGCCATGCAAATAAATTCAATTGTTTTTGTTCAACTGGCGTTTCCACCCAGTTAACAAGTTAGCAGTTCATATCATTAATGATACAACTGATCATAAACCACTAATGAGCCTAGTTAAATAAAAAAAAAAATGGATTAGGCAGTAATCACATTTTGTATTTTCCTTGTGGTCCACAAGCAATCAATTTCAAATCTGTATTGAAAAAGAAGTCTTCACATGAAAATGTTTGTGAACCTGTATTAAAAATCAAATAATCTTTGTATTGATTGAAATTATAAAGATAAAAATTTAGCAAATGTATCTTACTAAGATATTGCTAAAGAGATAAACAAATTTAAAATGATAAAACAAAAAAGTATTTCAATACTTTTGCGTGGCTCACAACACTTAAATTATACATTCCAACAAGATTAATTGAATTCCTAATATGAATTTTTTTTTGGAAACCCTAAAATACACACAATTCAGATGATTATTATTTTGAAACAATTATTATGGGATCAGTAGTTATTAAACATTATCAGAAATATATTAGTAAAATATTGTTAAGCTATTTTAACTACCAACTTAAAAATCAAATTCAGTTTTTAAGGGAAAATGAAAAAAAAAAAAAATCAATAAACCAGGAAAAAACTTATGGCAATTAAAATTTTTTATTATTAAATATCAATGTCAAAAAACAATGTGGAAAACAAAAAAAAAATGTCCTTTTTCAAGACGCTTTTTTTTTTTAAACAACCACCATAAAGTATTTCTATTTTTGTTTTTATAAAAATTGATTAATCTTCCAAAGATCCATATGGTGCTGAGCTACAAGAGGAAGTGTTTTTATTTATTCCTATGCTTTATAGATTTTTAAGGTGAAAGTAGTATTAACAATAATGAAAGGCCCACACAATATTTTACCAACTGTATATTTTTCTTAAAAACATTTTGACAAAAAAGCAACACTGATTTATGAATACATAAGTCCATTTTACAGTGTGCCTGACAATGAATTATAGCTGAAATGTTGTTTTAAATAGAAATAAAAAAAATTGGTGAAATATTGTGCAGTCCTTTTTAATCTCAACTCTAATTTTAAATGTAAAATTAGAGTGGATTTAGTATGTTGCTAGGAGTTAACCGTGGCATAACCATTAAGAGGAAAGTATTAAAAAAAATTAAAATAACATAAAAGGATTCAAGCCCTTTTGCATCTACAAACCTCAATTAATTATTAATGACCATCTTAGACTCTAATGGCAGTTATTGGTAACAGGGCATTCCACCAGAGCTATTTAGTTACAATTATGAAAAAGTAAAAAAAAAAATCAGTAAATATGAGTTTCACAGTCTGTTATTAATATCCATAGAACTATTTTAGATTTTTCATGGTTAATCAGAAGTATTTCATACAAAACTAAGCTCATTTACTTCATTATTCTAGGACTTTTAAAATTAAGTGAATCACTAACTTGCTTTTAATTATTAATAACCTTGATCTTAGGAAGTTGAAAAATAAATACTTATTCACAAACATATTCTTTTATAAGATGTTTAAATATACAAATTATAAATATATTATGGAATTGTCATGATATCTAATTTTATTTTATTTTAATATTTTAAATACTTGTATAGATACGAAATTTATGTGTAAAGACTAAATCTTTAAACAACCTAAATTTATTCACTTGGTTTATTAAATACAAAATTGGTAAACTAGAAGCTTCAAGGTTATTGTCAAGTTGTAATATATACGTATATAAAATTTGTACCAGTGTGCTATTAGGTTTTATGTTATTACCACTAACTTATTGCACACTTTATATATCTTATTCAAACTAACGTGATGTTTTTAACCCTACACTAACTTAAAGAATCTAACATTTTACATACAGACTGTCACATGAGCTTAACCAAACCAATATTAATTAGGTAACAGTTATGGATCAGGTAAGTCAAGTACTTCTTCAACAAACGTTGTAATGTCTGTAGGAGAATTAAGATGCCGAGAACAAAACTCATGCTCCAGAAGTTGACTATAGTAAGGCCTCAATGTATAGTCCTTTTGGAGGCTAGAATAAATAAAATGAAGTTTTAAGTAAATTGCAACAGTAATAATTATTTTTTTATAACTAAATGTAATTGTGGGTTTATTCGATTAAAATAAATTTATAGATTTAACCACACTTCCCTCAACCTACTACATTTGGCCCTTCCAGGCTCCCTTTGGAACAAATGAAACTGTTATAAGGGTATTCTAGTATAGTAGGTTTTCTTCGAGGAAGAACAGTACTATACTATAAAAGAGGGTTTGAATCTCAGTAAAAGTACTGAACTCTTGACCCTTCAGGGATTGTAGCGGTACAGATTTTAATTTTTAAAATAAACCTCTTAAAGTTTTTATTTAAAAAAACACAGGAAAATTAATTCTAATTAGTTCTTACCATGAAGCAATGAAATCTTGAAATTCTACTGAGAAAGAAGAACCTGATGGCAATCTTGGTGGTGCATCTTTGACAACTTGTTTTAGCTGTTCAAAAGGATTGGACCAGCGAGCATATGGAAATTCACCAGTAGCAAGTTCCACTAATGAAATTCCGAGAGACCAAACATCCGACCGTATATCATACTGTGAAGGATTTCCATTTGGGTCAATCCTTTCTGGCTACAAAAAATATAAAAATTTTTATATAAAACTTTAAAGAAAAAATATATATATGTCCCATAAATGAGTGGTCATATTGTGAGTATATACTACATCTTAAGAGGAACAAAAAGTACGTAGTCTGATTCTCAACAGTATGGGATAAAAATGAAATTTTGTGCTTTCAGTCATTATCTGTAGTTTTTTCAGAAAAATTCAAATAAATCTACTTTAAAGCTCTCTTTAAAAAAATGTGAGAGTAAAAATATTTCCTATAAATGTAATGGGTTGGATTTGCCAAAAAAAAAAAATAAGCGTTCCATGACGTTATATTGAAAAATTAAAGTTTAATATTTCTAAAACTTTTGGGACATCTGAAGCAGCTATTATTCTTCATTGGCTTGGCTGTAAATACCCCAGATATCAAAATGTAATCTTCTTCATATATTAAGCTTTAATATGATGCAAAACAAGACTACCTCCACTGGTAAATTAACGATGCAAGGAAGTAAAAATTAAAAAAAAAGCATCCAAAAGAGAATCATATTTAATTATTAATTGTTGTGAATTTTATCTACATAAATATAATTAATTATTTTTGAACAATTTTAAATTAAGTTTCCACCTCCACTCTCCAGAAATTAAAAAATATACACATTTTTAAAAATTTATTTAATATTAGTTGAAATTAACTCTTAATATAAATTATACAATAGACCAAAAAAATGCATGAAGATGCTGAAATTATTAAATGTAATTATTGAAATTAACATGATTATTTGTAAATAATATAAGAAATAAAATATAATTTTTATAAACTAATTCAAGGCAGGTTGGGTTGCAATTTAGATGGAAAAAGTTACATTTGAAATGGAAAAAAGTTATAATTGAAAAATTAAAAAATTTAAATTTAATAATTACAAATTTCTAATCATTTATAAGAACAAAAATGAAATTAAAGAATAAGGTGGTCCAGATTGACAGTCAAAAAAGTACTCAAAAATATTTTTAAAAACTACCAGATACCTTCTTTTGGACCCGCATTATAGATCTTCATCGGGGCTGAGTCAATAGTAGGTAGGCAATAAACTGAGTTTTAGGCCACCAAAACATAAAATTTAACAAATGATCACAATCATAAGCATCATCTGAAAATATCTGAAGTGCAAAGAGTATATATCAATATTAACTATATGTTTGTGATTAATAATAACCATGTAGTTGTTGGAGTTTCACCAGTTTATTGCCAACAGTTGAGGTGAGGGGCTTTTCGTAATTGAAAATATACTGATCTTATCCCCAGAAAAAACAAAAACAAACACTGGTACAATTTTAATCGTATCTTTTTGACTTAAAAAGATAAATGGAAAAATAGTTTTTCCAGATTGAAAACACATTTATAGAAATAAAAGTTGTAATATAGACATATACTGTTGGAGAGCCAAGATTTTGGAAAAACTATAGTGATGAAATAATTTTAATTGTATTTTTCATAAAGTTAATTTTAATATACTTAGCACTACTGTGAAATAAGCTATTAATACATTAAACCTTTCAGTTGCCATGATGACTAACACCACAAAATCATTCATTATATTTTCAACATTATTTCTATACCAATTTAGCAGAAAATAAATGCCTCATAGCAGGATTTAAAATTTATTAAACTGTTATATTTGTACATTTCAGTCATACTTTTGCAATAAGAAGTATTATTAAAAGTATTTTTCTGATAACAGTTGAAATTTGAGTAAGCCAATCTATCAGTGAAAAAGCTCATTTGGAAAATTAATACAGGGAAGTATTGCCACAGTAAATAATTTAGAAATATCTATTCTGAAACGAGTAAGGATTAATTTAATCAACTCAAAATAGGGTGGTAAGTAAAAGTTGTTATTTCACACCGCACCAGATTTTTTATTAATTTTGATGATCTCTTTGGACCGTCACCCAGACCATCTTATTCTTAAATTCTATTTAGTAAAATTAATTTATGAAAGTATTGATTGATTTTGTATTGGCATATCTTTGTTTAAAATGTTATTTCTACCCTTTGCACATCTGATATTTTCATTGGATTCCCTAAATTTTAAGATTTGAAGCACTGAAACCAAAAAGAATTGTTAAAAAGAGAAAGAACAGAATGGCTTTTGAGGGTTTTGGTGTCAAGCACGTAGAGTCATAAAATCATAGCAAGGAGCTCCTATGTAAAGACTCAAGATTTCATTAATTTTTTTTATAATTAAATGTCATTGGAGGTAATTAAGTGAAAATAGATCTTTAATTTCATTGACAGAGTTTTTTCTTATGCAGGAAGTGTCCTGAATACGTGGATCATATTGGTTAAGTTATTAACTACATAACTAATAACTTATTAACCCCTTTTTTTAATAACATTAATGATAAGGATAATAAAATTCCAACATGAAAATAATTTTTAGACATTTCAAGACTGTAGAATCATCCTAATCTGAACTAATGAATCCGTGTGGTTTCTTATGTTTGGAGGCCATTGGACTAAATGACTAACCATTACATATTAACAGGAAAATTATAATACAAGGTAAGCATGCATTATGCACTGATCGGTATGCCATAAAAAACCAAATCTAACCACTGAGCTTCTTCTGTTAGTATATATTAAATTAAATATATTCTTATATCTCTAATTTCAGGAATATGATAGGTACGATTTGCGGAGTATAGTATTAATATTTATAATTGATAATACTATATTCATAATAACTTGGTCACAATGGATTAATTAAATGGTTAAAATATAACTATCACTATAATTTATACAACAATAATAATCAATTAATAATTATAGCTGGAAGATAAATCAGGAAATCATTCAGTGATTTGAATCAGCTTGACTGATTTCCTGATAATATATATATGATAATATATATATATATAACAGTCAACTATCTATCATCCCTATAAATAATTATACATTATTTCTACTTACAGCCATGTAAGGTTTGCATCCAGCCTCAATTGTTTTAGCAACAGAATCTACAAGATAACCAGATATCCCAAAATCACACATTTTTACTTCCCCCTTTCTATTAATCAGAATATTAGAGGGTTTTACATCTCTATGAATAACATGAAGACGACTATACAAGTAATGAAGAGCACTAACAACCTAAATAAAACAATGATACTGATATTACTTTTATATTTATAAAATGGAAAGAAAATATAATATTATTGTTAACTTATATCATGTATCATATTATAATATTGTAATATTAGTTTTAAATCTTCAGCTAAGCCTGTATGTGGAAATCTTTACGTAAATTGTGACTTATTCTTGACCTTCCAGTAACTCCATCATCATTCCAACATATTTTTTAACTCAGAATGACACCGCACGTGCCACCTTACTTGGATTCTCCACTTCATTTCAAGCAGGTTGGTGATTTTATATTTTAAACTCTTTTTCTCATCTTTCCTTTTAATTTTTTCTCCTTGTATATTATTTTCTTATCTCTCTTTACCCAAGTCATTAGTTATGTTCACCACAAATTAATATTGTAATATCTACTAATTACTTCTCTTGTTTTACTTAATTTTATATTTCATGTCTTTATTCTAGTATTTTACTTACATGTTTATTTTCTATGTATATTTTCTTTCTCTTTTTTTTTCCCATAATTTAATTAAAATATTCATATTGCTTTGTTTCTTTGCATTATATAACTTTATATTTTTATTTCCTTAATTCTGTTATTTTACTTACATGTTTATGGTAATTACCTATAAATACATTTTATTTCCCACTTCTTTCATTACTTTATTTTTATTAATTTTCATTTTGTACATATATTTACTTTAATCATCCTATATACCCTTTTAATAATTAACCTACATACTTTTTGCTTTTTGTTCTTAGCCCTGATGAAGGCTAGAAATTCTAGCTGAAACGTTGGCACTGATAAATAATTTTTTTTATGTTGTGTTATCTTTGACCACACCTCCAACCATCTTCTCTTCATACTATATTATCCACTGACAACTATCTTCTCATCATTGTGACCAAACATACTTCAGTTAAAATAATTAATAAAATAACACATTTAACAACTTGCTACTGACATATTGTTTAGTTCAAAAGCACAAATAAAAATTTGAATGATAGAAATTATAGTAAAAAGTTACCCACTGCTAGAGCTATGTTCCCAAGTATTGCTTCAGGAATCGCAAGATGATGTTTTTTGGCTTTTAGGTAAAATTTATCAAGAGATGTATCCATTACTTCCATACAAATCCAAACATCTCCTTCACGAAATAAAGCACCATAAAATTGAACAGTGTGGTTACAATCTGAAGAACGCATGATAATATCAAGATCTGTTAAAGCCCGCTTCTGTTCAACAGTGTTAACTGTTAATGTGATTCTCTGGAATATATAAAAAAAAGTATATTAATCAGTTTAATAAACTTGATTTTTCTACACACTGAAAGGAAAAGAAGTAGAATTATTAAAACAAAAAATATTGATAAGGTGGATAGCATTCATTTATTAACAGATATGATGCCATGTTCTTCTGTTATTGAATGTGATTTGGCTAGATTATGAAAAGATGAACATACCAAGATGGAAAGGTATCATGAAAAAGGCTTCAAATCGACACACTTTTAAAACAAAAAAATTTGCCTCATCTATTCATAAACCCTTATCTTATTATGAAACCTTAATAACAATTGTGGGAAATAAAAAGTATCATCCCCTAAGTCAGAAAACATGATCTACCACTTTTAATTAGACTAAATTAAAGAAGTTAAAGAAATAGCAGGAAAATGTAATGATTCTGAATTTCATAATGTCATAGTGAGGTTTGCTGGTTTGTACTTACTAATGTCATTCAGGGGAATAATAGATATATTGATAATAGAAGTCCAAAATAGTACTTTATGCTGTGAGAGTGATCTTTAATCCATATGTCATTAACAACAGAAAACTATCATTTGACTGAGTACGATGAAGGTGTAATTGATGATGCTAACTTTAACATATCCACAACTACAATGTTTAGAGAAAATTGGTAATTTTCTGCTCTTCAAACCAATTCAAAAAGCTAAAGATGTAATATGTTCTAATGATTACTTTTAGTAACACAACTCCGGGGTACAATCTGGTCTATCTAAGACATTTGAACAAAACTATAAACGAAGAATTTCCTACCAAATATACATAGAAACATACATACAGCTGGTTGGCTTAAGCATTGGCACCTCTAAGAAAACAAAAAAAAGTGTTTATTTATTTTTGAATTGGATACATTCCAAAGAAAGTACCATAATACTGGGGTTACTTTTCCTTTCTATAGACTGTGCCAAATCTAGATAGACTACACTGGACTGGACAAATTGCCAGAAAGTGATATTCCAAGAAAGTTGCTCAATGGATGATTCTATCAAACAAGAGGAAGAGGTAGATCACAACTTAGATGAGAGGATGCTGAAGATTTCTTGAACATCCACAACAGGCAAGCGACAGCGCACGAAAAGGTTATCTGGCAAAAACTTATTGAGGAGGCTCAGGACCACATCTATCTGTAGAGTCAAGGAGTTAGCTAGATGTCCAAATTGATATAAACATTTAAATTTCTAATGTAGTCAATTTCTCAAAACTTATGATAACTATATCTAGAAAAGTATCACAGAAAAACTCCCAATGACGTCTTATACATTCAGTATTAAGTTGGACATATAACACTAAACATACAGTTTTTAAAACAAGATCTCTAACCATTCTCACAAAAAATTACAATATAATATGGAAGCTGTAATACAGTAATATGTAGTTTAAAATTAACAATAAATTATTCAAGTTGATAATAGATCTGCACATAATTATCTATACTGCTAAGCCATTAATGTTCAGGTATGGTTGCCAAATCCTCAACTACATTATTCGAATTTATATGAAGTAGAAAAAAAGTTTGTTGTCATTAAAGTTCCTATATCCCCATAGCTTAAATTTGTCAACCTCAATATTAACTGGAATATAAAAATGAAATTTTAGAATTTTTGTCGTGTTATCGTAATTTTCAATAAGCAAATATTTGTTCTCTCGTAAGATGAACTCAAGAAAATTAGTCAGCACTTAGGTATTATACCACCCAGACAATATTTTTTTTGTTCCAGGTTTTATTATAACCTGATACTATGAATTAATTTTGTTTACATAGATCTGGCCCCGACCTCAACTGAAAAATTTTTGTTGGGGGTTCACTTATCTCTTGAGCCTGCCTGGGATTTAATTAAAGTAATAATAATAATAATAATAGGATAGGTTATAATACACAACAACAGAGAGGTAGTCCAGGTGGTCTAATAGGAATGTACTGGTTACTTAAAGTGGACAAATTATTTTATGAATAGGGATTGGTCACCTTCATATACTTTCAAACACATGCCTAATTTCAGGATTCTATGTATAGAGTGGTAGGTGTTAACTTGACCCAACCAGTGTCCATACAAAGCATCATTTAAGTTATGCTGAATAACGTTTAAGGATACAGAAAATCACACAAAATAAAAATATCAATACTGCTCATGATATTGGGTTTTGTTTACTAAATTTGAGAACCAGACAGTTTAATTAGATTCATAAACTAACCTATTTTAAAACTATTAGTAACATATATAAGAAGATGGTCAGGGTGGCGGTCAAAAGAGAAACAAAAATAGTTTACAACTATTTATTTTCCAACGTTTCGCCCCACTTTGCAGGGCTTCATCAACAAAATGATATAATATATAATATGAATCCCTGCAAAGTGGGACGAAACGTCGGAAAATAAATTGTTGTAAACTATTTTTGTTTCTCTTTTGACCGCAACCCTGACCATCTTCTTATATATCAATTTTTACGGTCAACTATATATACATATATAAGTAACATAATTAAAATAGGTTAAAAGTAAAGATTTATATGAATGAGTTTTTTTTTGTTGATCAACATTAAATCACAAAAACACATTTGAAATTTGAAAACTATTTGCCCATTTTGCATAAAGTTGCTGTTTTCTAAGTGAAAAATGAGAACACTGGCACAATGAAATAAAAAGCATCACAGTTTTATCCATAATAATAACAAACACATCAAACAGGGTTATAAGGAAAGTGAAGACACCAATATTAACATGTAGACTCAGCACAGATAAATGTTTATAAAACAAAGTTAATTAATTTTTACTTACACCATCACTTCTTTTGATATAATATAAGATTGAGAATAAATTTAAACATTACCTTAACTGCCATTACAGTCTCTGATGGAATATGTCTCATTTTATCAACTACTCCATATGCACCTCGTCCCAAATTACTAATTAGTTCTAAATCATCAGCTTCAACCACAAAAGTTTTATCACCAATAGTTATTGTGGTTCTTTTGTCTAAATTGCGAGGTGGAGCTCTGAAAATTGAATTTCTTTAGAATCATGGTAAAGAAAACAATGACCATAACAGATAACAGTAGACTCACACTGCAGGAGCTTCATCAGGAACTGATATCTTTAAACCTCGGTTCTTCCTTTTGCCTGAAATATTTATAATCATATAATGAAAATTAGTCAATGATCAAAGCAATATAATAACAAAATAAACTATGCAATATAATAATAGAATAAAAAAATATTACTTGACATTTTGGCAATACTGTTCTCTAAATAGTAATAATTTTCTTCAAGTTCAAACGAGTTTAATGCTCTACAGTCTTCAATTAAAAGACCATAGAGGCTTTCTATCTTCAATCATTTCACTAACCAACTGCAAAAGTTTAAATAAGTACAAATTTAATCGCATCCTTCAATATAGAATATTTATTGAAAACACTGGTAAGTACATAATTTGAATTATATTCATACCTGGAATAAATTTAAATATTCCATTATCAAAAGTGATAAACCTAAGTACAACTCCAGACAACATCAAGAGGCTGTCAACTAGGAAGGTTATAAAACTTAAAGGTTCTTTACTCCGACGCTTTTCAAATCGATCGAGATCACACTACTGAAAGTTTAAGAAACCTTGATATTATTTTTTATTATTATTAATCTTTATCCATGAAATAATTTCTTGAAGTGTATTAAAAAGTCATTTTCAATATTCAGTTCTCAATGAAAAAAGCTTGTAATTACATTTAATAAAACACTTCTTGTAAAGATAAATAGATCGTATTCTAATATTACCATGTAAATTCGATGTTTCAGAGGAAACTTGGTTTATTTATATAAACTAGGATTAAAGGCCAAAATAAGAATTATGGCTATGTGCCATAGCTGGGATATTTCTGTTCTGCGAGCTCTACTCTGCAACAAACTTATACGTTTTAAAGCGTTAATATCTCTATAATAATTGTTGTTTTCTATGGTGCCCTAATGGAAAATTTTTCAATAGAGACCTCTGCTTATTCAAAATTATAATAACTTATAGTCCGAGAACCCTTGAAAAGAAAATATAGCTTATTTAAGGCAGTGTCTCATTTATTAAAAAAATTATACCCTAGAAGATTATCTAAAAAATATACATATAGGTGTGCGTCTTCCTTACAGCGGCCAGAATAAAAAATGGCGGCAGGTTGAATTTTAAAAATTTTACTAATCTTTCCTTTAATGCTCATAATATTTAAAGCTACTTGCGGGGCAAAAAAAAAATATTATCAACCATTTCAAACTATAGTAAATTTACTTACATTCCTAACGGAGTTCTTTTTACACAATAATTCCCGAAATGTAATTTTTCACTTTCACTTAACTATATGTGGAATATATAGTGAGGGGAAGTATTGCAGTCGTGAAATATTTCGAATTCATGTTTTCGATGGAAACACATGTTTGGAACCCCATGAGTTCAGATAGCCAAGCCAAGTCTGTGTGCGTTTGCGTGCGTGCGTGGATAAACAACTGGCTCAAAAACTAAAAGTCGTACGAAACTGAAAATACATATTTATGGGTGAGAAATGTCTGAATTATTTATGTGTACAATTTCTCATATATTTTCTCCAACAGTTCCTTCTAAAAAAAAAAGGATTTCAAAACGGCTTTTTCTGATTTTAATACTTCTAATCCTCTAATATTTAAGTACCTTTAATTTTTTTGTTTAAAATAATTAACTATTTTACATTATTATTAGTAATGAAAAATGGGTAAATATATACAATGAAAGAATTTGACAATTTACTTAAGAGTAGTAATACAGACTTGTTATATACCGTTAGAAAGCTAAAGATTTTAGAAAAAAAATAATATTGAAAATAGAAAGTAGTAGAACATAATGCAGAAGGACGGAAAACGCATAAATAAAAGGTCCTTGTCTAGCTACTTTAACTACAAACTGTCGGACGCGTGCGCAAGGTGTTTTTCCGTTTCATCAGTTTGATAACTGTTTTCGTATCACCATTGTTATTAAATAATTATTTTTTAAATTCACTTAATCTATGAATGAGCCTTTCAGTTGACTAGATGTCTAACTCTATAAAATAATTTTTAATATTTTCAATATTGACCATGAGCTAATTAATGCTATGGAGCAAATTAGCATTGATTAAAGGGTTAAGAGCAGAATGTAAATTTTAGTAAACTGTTATATTTTTGCCTTATTTTTGCTAAAGAAGAATATTAACATTTGTGTGGAAGTTTACCGAATGTTTACTGTCTCATACTACGATCCCAACCTACCTTTCATGGTTTAAACAAATGGCTTGTTCGAACGAACGGTTCAACAGTAAGAAAACTGGCGGGCGCACGGTCAGTACGGTTTTTTCTTTCCAAACTTTCAATGCACATGTGCCTCCCCAAGTTTCAGTTTGGAATAAACACCTATCACTTATTCGTAGATTTAAAGAGTGCCTATGACTGGGTCTTAAAAGAGGTCTACGATGTAATACTATAGTTAGGGATCGACTGAAACTGCTTGGTCCGCATATAAATAAAGTAAGGTCAGGTGTGTATATTAGGATCTCTACAATGTCAGTCGAAATTACAGCAAAATTATAAACCTGAATGTTCGGATTGTAAGGTTAATGGATTACGAAGAAAATTCTGAAATTAAATTATTCATTCTTTGGAATATAGAACCCTGAAAAGTGGAGGTGAGAATTTAAGGGAAGTAGGTTTTCACGACTCTTATCAGAATAGTGTTTCGGATCGGAACGCTGGACACTTCCTAGAACACAGGATCTGGCTCTCGCTAAGTTTTGATGCTAGATCCTCCGTAAAATTTACGGGACGGTTTGAAATTATGGAGTATGGAGACAGCGCCCCAATGTCGAGTTAATGGTCTTATACAACGACGCCAACGTTTCACCATCATTACGAAAAATCGTCTGTGATGAGCAGGATACCTGATGAAATCCCGAGATGTTAGATGAATGGCTCAAGGACGGATACATGTCGAAAGACCTAGGCTGCGCTGGGTTGATGGTATGACAATTGACACTTGGTCTATTCATCCACAACTGCAGCATTATAGCAAATTACTGAGAGTCGAAGTTGCAGGCGCCCTTACTCCTAAGCAAAGTGCAGCGCGAGTAGAGAAATAAGAAGAAACCGTTAGTTGGAACAAACTTATTGGACATGTAAGACACGTTTTAATATTATTGGTAGAATATACTCCAAAGACCGTCAATTAAACATAAAAAAATTATCAAAAAGGTACTTAGTTTATATTAAGATCAAATATTAGCCAAGGACTAAATATTGATGGGAAAGTAAAAATTGATCCGTTTGCAGAAATAAAAATCAAATCTTTTTTAAATCATGACACAAAATTTCGACAATTGACTGATTGATTGCACAAAAATAAAAAAAAGATAACAAACTTGAAAATGAGCAAACAAGTCCTAAACGTTGTTGATTTTCATCTAATAACGGAGTGAAGTTTTAATAGAGTTATAATTTTCTTCCTGAAAATATAACAATTAATCATTAAGTAAGGAATGTATCTTGTCGCCAAATCCTCTCTGTGGGCGATATTGAGCCCGAAATAATTTGTTTCAAATAAATTATTTTTATAATTAATTATTATACAGTAAAAAACATTGACACAATACTGATATCACACTTCTTACAGAAGTTTTTAATCGTATTCGAAATGATGATACCACTTATTAGAAGTCCTAATAATATTTATATAATATACATTCTCTCCAGGAAGTTAAACTACCATTTTCTTTTTTAAAATAGTTTTAGATGGGTTAATAATTGTGCATGTAGGCTTAACTACACAACTTGTATAATACAAGTCAACTTTAGATGGCGTCATCATAACTAGTAAACAGTTCAGCGTCTGTTACTGTCAACAAACCATGGGTGGAAAATCGGCTTCCAAGAGCAAAAAAAGAAAATCCGAACCTCAGGATAATATTAAAGAAGAACAGACCACTGAATATACTGTAATAATTTATACTTTTATTTTTAGATACTTTAAGTTTGTGTAATTTGTTTTGTTTATTATAAATGGGGTCATTAGTTATAATCCAAGAATGCTGTTCATATGAAATTATGCTCAGTTAGTGAGTGTATTTTTGTGGTTTGAAACGAAATTTCTAATTAAAGATAATGTTTCAGTCAAGTGCTATAGTATTTTAAAAGTAGTTGATTCCTTACTATACCATCAGTAGAATTCATAATAAATGTGTTATTGTTAGAGTAATTTTAAAACTTCATGGTTTAAGAAGTGTCATTTTCACAACCTTTCAGAGCTTCAGGAATATCCTTTTAATGAAGTATTGCCTTTATTATTTTTTGATTGTGGTTAACTAAGTGATAACATTTGAAATAGTTCTAATGTTCAATTTACTAATTTTCATTACTCTAATGATTATTTCTTTCCAATTTACTGATAAAATTTTACATTATTTAATTCTGTATTGAGGCTTCCTGCAATGATAACATTTGTAAATTAAGGCTGTTATTTTGCTTTTCCTTTAAAACTAGATGCTATTTTTGTATCTTACGAGTTACTGTTGTTTTATGTCTTATTCTCAAAATCTCACTGTTATTTTTTATTGAATTTTCACATTTATTAACCATTTTTCATGATAAGGCCATTTCTTCAATTTACTGTATTGCATTGTATTGATTTTTGTACCTTATTACCTGAAATTTTGTCTTGATCATAAAACTCCACTTACCATCCCAATTGGTATTACTATTGGTTGTGGGTTCATTAACGACTCCAGGCCTAACTTATGTGGCTAGAATATTAGTATTTAACCGTCTTTAACTTATTATAATTCTAATTGATGGAAGCCACATTACCTCATTGCGAATGTTTACCCCCTCCTCCAAAAAACAAACAAAAACAAAAACCATTGTTGAAATTCACTTGGTATTTTTCATCATTCAAAATATTATTAATCTTGTTTGAGCTTTTTTTAGTTTTGAAAATATCAGATTTATAAATCTCTTGTTATTTTGACAACTAGGTGTTCCCGGGATTTCTTTATAATTTAGTATTATAACATGATCATTAGATTGTGAGAGTGAAGTAATCAGAAGTAATGGTTATGTGCTTATCTATTTTTATTTATTAAATTACACTCCTCAGGAATCTTTAGTCAGAAGTTGAAATTATGTTATAGAATCCTATCAATTTGTATGAGGTCTGATATAGGCTGATTTAGTCCTTTTCGATTTTTAGTTGTCACCAAATTTTTGAATAATCCACATAATTGAAAGCTTGTGTAAATAGGTATGTTTCTGTAATCGTTCTGATAACTGCTTACCTGTTAAATAAAATTCACAAAACTAATTTTTTAATAAATGAGATGATAATAGGAAAAATTATTAAAATTAGAGGGTGCAGAAACAAGGTGGAAACAGTTTATAAACATGGAACCTACATAAACTTTGTTCATTGAAAATTTCTGCAAAAAATCAGAGAATACAATTTTATGTTGTTAGTTTAAAAGTTATTTTTTATTCCAGGGAGTTCATAATCTTCTAACCCATTTGATTCCACTGCCCCCAAAAAATAGGATGATATTTACTTTACCATTATATCTCAGAGTAACTGGTCTTGTTGCTTAAATTATTAAGCAAATAGACCTTAAATTATTAAGTCTTTTTGCTTAAATTTGAGGGATTATATTAATTGCTAATATCAACCACCTATCTAGCAATGAACTCTGAGCAAATGGCTGGAGGAACTAAAGAATAACAATTACTGTGGCGTTGACATAATTAAAGAGGAACAGAGTTGAACGTTTATAAGTTAATACTTATAAATTTGAAAAGAGACATTATGTCCAAATAACTAATATTTAATTCATTGATAGTTACATATCAAAATAATAACAGTGTGACAATTGCATACTTAGCTAGGAGTCTCACTCATACAAACTATGAAGTGGAGTATTTCTGGAAAAAATGAAATTTTTAGTAGTCCAGCCATTTGTAATTGTACTATGGATCATATCTATGGGTGGATTGGAGGGGCGTGCTGGCCGTACAGGTTGAGGCGTAGCTCCCAGAGTGCCCGATTCGAAACATTGTGGATTTGATCCCCACCTGGGCTTGTTAATATTTATTTCTCGGTGGTCCTGAGAAATGAATCTTGTCACTCTTATCTTGGTTAGTATGTGGTGGCAACTCTGGAGTTGCACCAGGAGTTGGCAAAAAGGACCACTAGCCTACTTGCCAGGCTAGTTCTCTCCACCAGATTCCAATACCATTGAGTGAATTGGACAAGCTTTATGAAAACACCTCTAAATTAGTAAGCACTAAATTCACAAGAAAAAACTAAAAACTTAACTATCGTTAGTTGTACACGCTTATTTGATGCAGTATGAAAAACCTAACAGTTTAGGTTGACCTAAGTTTCACATAAAGATCTAAACAAAGATTCCAAATTATGAAAGATTTTAGGAGAGGATCATTATAATATCTCAAGATTCACCCAAACACAATATGTGGCCTTTGTGTAAAAATATACCAGCGAAAAGCATAAACAATACCCTAAAACATGAGTATGATGCAAATAACCAAGTTTTAACCATTTTGATTATATGAAAACAATGATATATCATATAACATAAGTTTCAGCCATATTAATTGTATAAATTTTTGGTTAGTCGTTAAATTCTTTTTTATAATTTACCTAAATATTAATAAATTTACCTGTACCCTTCCAGTTCCACTGCCCCAATTTCGGAGTGGGGAATGATACTCCCCAAGCAGTTTTTTGAGTCAAAACTTTGTAAATATATTTTACTAAGAGATTGTATTGTACCAAGTTTTAATCGAAAATAATAAGTTTTAAAAAAGTTGGTATCAAATGGATATTGTTAGTTGCAACCTTTTTTTTGAATATATAGAGTAGATATGAATGTATAGATAGCTTTATCCTGTGGTTTCACCTGCGTTAAAGTTAAAGCATAGTACCTGTTTCATAATAGGTTTCCATGGGAACCTGCTCAAATTATTTTTAAAATAACTGGTTTTGAAGTACTATGTTTTGTATCTTTGCTTATACTTGTCTGGTTTACTTTATTTTTCTTTTGTCTTGTAAAGAATTTAATTATCTTTTAAGTGAACAGCTACTATGTTCTATGAGGGGTATAATTTTAGAGTGATTAAGAAAAATATGTATTTTTTAAAGATCTTTTTACCATTTTGAATATATATACATATATATTTTCCTTTCTTTGTTTGTTTGATTTTTATTTTGGTGTTGGAGGCCTGGTTTCATTTCTTTATCCACAATACTTTATTGAGAGCTATGCAGATTTTTTAATTTTAAATTATAAAAGTTTTCAAGTTTTATTTTTATTATATACAGAGAGCTAGCTAGTACTCCACTCGGCACAAAGTTTAATAAAACAAATATAATTAAGATGGAAATAAGAATGGAATAACTAAGTTTTTATATACAGTAGTAGTTGGTATAGATATTGCCTACTAGGGTATATTCAGATTGATTTGTAGGTGATATTAGGAAATGCCATAAATTGCATTGTTTGGAGCCAAATAGTAAGAATACAACTGCCAATACAATTTCAGATGTCAATGTTTCTTTTGTTTGCTATTAGAATGTTTTCGTTAGTACAAACCTTGAACTACAATATTACTGGATCTCATAAATGGCACAAATTACAATGTGGAAACAATAGTAGGCGATGTTCGTTTCACCCGCTCTATATTTTGAACTATTTAAAGAACATAGTAAAAATAAAATGTTTAGTTCTTTCTCTTCATGTCAGCTCCAATATTCCTAAAAGTTAGTTCTTGTAGTTTTTTAAAATGACTGTAAAGGATCTTTACGATACTTTAACAGGACAGTGTACTCTTCTAAAATTCAATGGAAAATCAATGCAAATAATTGGAATGAGAGGTATTAGTGACATATGCCCAATTACTGATCTAGTCAAAATTATTGCAACTAGTACATTTTTTTGTTTAACTATGGTTGAAATAAAATATAGTTATTAAGTTCTATCCAAATGTTTATTTGGTATCTCTCTGACCAGGCTTTCTGAGGTCGACTCTTTACATTATTAATGGAAGCAGCCATTTTGACCATTAATGTTTTTTCTTTGGGCAATAGTTACCAGTTTTCCAAATTGATAGCCCTTTATGGTTATTGTAAGTTTCCTATGGGTCATAGTGTGATTGTTATAAAACTTTTAAGTCTTCATCAATAAATGGAAATTTCCAATGTGCAGTTTTTAACAGATCGATCCATTTCAGAGCTTCATGGGTCCACAGAAATGTTTATCTGGTCAATCTAATGCTAAAAAAATCAATTAAAATAATCAAAAAAATAAATCAGATAGGTAGTTTCAGAAATTAGTGAATTTAAGCTTTATGTATTAATATAGATAAGAAAATATCTGTAATAACTTGAAAGATATAATCATATTTTTAAATCCTCACAATAAATTTATTGGGTCACCGTAGCTCAGTGGTTAAGACACAATCTTACCAATTTAGTGTCTATTGGCGGTGCTGGCCTGAGGTGTTGACTTTTTTCATTGAGTGGTGGTCCCACAAAATGAAAAACTTTGACCCTCAACCATGGTTAGGCAGTTGGCCAAAAAAAATAAATAAATAAAATTATTATTACTTTAGAAGGATTAAAAATATTTTTTATTTATCAATTACCAGGTATCATCACAATACACATATGAATATGCACTTAGTATTCTCGCACATTTCCAAACAGAAATTTCTTTATTATTCAGGGTGGAAATACTTCTTCTTTCTATATATTGTGAAAATAAAACAACTGTGAACAACAACCCTGGAAGCCCTAGAACATTTATTTTCTCCTGTAGTTATTTATTCAAATTCTTTCATATTTATCTATTGTTTCTTGTTACTAACAATAACAGATGGTTAATTATTTCAAAAAAACAAAATTGTAGATATTTCATAGGAACCTTTTTTGAAAAGTCAGCATTTAAGCGTTGTTAGACTATTCCAAAGTGGAAAAGACCTGTCTGTGATTAAAGACCACTTGATTTTGCAATGATATGACAGTTTAACCAAAATCATTAGAGCCATTTCAGAGAACATAAATACATTTTTACCATGTGTAAATATGGATTTCCATCATTACACATGGTAAAAATATGTGAAATCAGTGATATAAAGTGGCACTTCACTGGTATGTTCATTTTAATAAAAAAAGTTCCTGTTCTACACCAGACATACTTCTTCAGTTAGCAATATAGATCTTGAAGGTCTTTGGCCATGTGATGTTTTCTTCTAACAGATATTTCTTGTGGGAACACAGACATAAACTTGACCTCATGCTGCTATAACCCATGATTTCCACAGTGCAGTGGTATATTACCTACAGCACAATAACCAGTCCTTATGATTCAGCAGTATCTTTCCCATTGGCTTTAACTCAGGTTAAAGGGCAATGTTATCTCATTTTATATCACTAGAGCAATGACCACTCATGATCAACATACATACACATATGAGTCTATTTCGCTAAAATTGGTTATTCATACTCAGGGGAACTTAAAACATGTATTTATGTTAAAAAACTAAAAGTGAATGTGTTTTTATACGAAACTGAGGAAAATACAAACTTCAACGTGTATCTTTGTTAATACTGGTCTGATTTATATGTGTGTACAATAAGGTCACTTGCTGGGTCCGAAGCCCAAATTGTCTCTCCATTAATAGACAAGGTTTTTTGAACCCATTCATAAGTTCACTTGAAAAGGGGATCAGCATATAACTCCTAAACTAGAAGTTATTAACTCCTTTCACATTAATGATATAGATGAGCCTCTTCCTGTGGAGCAATAGCCTTATAATGAAAAGTTGCGAGGGAAAGTGGTTATAATTGTTGACAAAATGATGTCATTGATGCTGAATTGTTTAAAGGTGGTTCTTCTTATATTGATGTGCAATGAGGCTTAGTTTAAACAAATGTTTGTTCTAAGTGGTAAAAAAATATATATTTTTTTCGAATAGTTCCAAAATTTTACTCCTCATAGAAGATTATAGTACCAGTATTAGTAAAGGTACAGCATATTCTTATCTAGTCTATTGTATTGTTCATTTTGTGGTGTTTTCCAGTGCTGTTAGTCTGTATTTCAATTATAAACAATGTTTCTAGTCAGTGATTTTTAGTTCAGTGCCATGACTTTGTGAGGTTATTCAGATCCTCTCATATTTAACCATTGTAAAAAGTTCAACTATGAAGCTTGTTTTTTGAAGTTCTGATATTAATAAACAATGGATAAAGAGCAAGATTAGCAAATAACTGCAAGCTTGCCTTAAATAGATTAAGTAATTGTGTAGTTAATTTTTTATAATTAATTGTTCAATTAAAATAATTTTAGTTGACTTTTTTAAAAAAAAAAAAATCTATTTTTGTTCAGAAGAAAAGATTGAAAAGAGATATTATACTACCTCAATACATTATTTTGTGTATTGAATAGTCTGCTGTGTGGAAAAATGGCCTAAGCAAATTATTCCCAAGAAATTTAAGGGTGTAGTGATAAAAATTTGTGAGAAGTGATGTTTATTTTATAGTTATTACAGACTATGTCAAATTGAGTGACTGAGTAAAGTATATATAAAACTGTATTTTAGTAAAAATATATATTTATCCTTTTAAGTTTTATTAAATTATGTATTAAGTTTAATTTCTTTTGCAGGTATCGAAGATTGTTGATACACGCAAGATACGTGGAAAAACTCAATATAAAGTTCACTGGGATGGATATAATACTGATGAAGAAACATGGGAAAATGAGTCTCAGCTGAACTGTGATGAATTAATTGACAAATATCTTAAAGATAAAATTGTTTCCAAAGGAAATGATTCTGAAGAAGACGATGATACAGATGATGTGGAGGACAAGATTCAGGAAGAACAACCAGAAGAAAAAAATCAAAAAAAGAGGGGAAAAAGTGGAGCCAAGAAGGAATCCTATTCTAAAAAACAAAAACCTGACCCTGTAAATGGTCAGGATGAATATGAAGTAATTTTTCAATTAGATATTTGCTTTATGGTTATGTTTTATTTACCAATAATTTTCTAGAAAAAAAAGAAGGTTGCAAGTATGACCATTATTCAAAGTTTAATTGGTCTTAAGTCATTTTAACAAATTTTTAAATAAATCAGTTCCAAACACCCCAAAGTAGAGGGTAATTACAAGTGAGGGTTTCTGATTCTTAAGCTTCCATATCATTGGTAGATGAAGAACGTCTACAACTAACTAGTGCCCTACCACAAGGCTGTTCAAATTTGTTTCCATAAAATATATGTTTCTGATCCTATTTGGTATTTATTGTATGTTGATAATGGTAATAGATTAATCAGAATATAATGATGGATTGTGTTTTTAAAAACTATTCATTTACTACCTTATCACATAGTCTTATGTGATTTATTTGTCCGCATTTCTTGTACATTTTATCTTATCACTCACTATCTTCCATCTTTCTAGCAATTTCATCATCGTGCCATTCAACAGGGATATCATAAAGGTACAGCCACAATAGCACCATGCAGTTCTCATTTCTTCTAATCAAACAAAATATTTATTGTTTAAATGATTAATCCCTTCATATTAAAGTATGAGGTACTACTTTTCATTCCCTAATATATATTAATTTGTTATTATGCCATTCATGCGAAAGAGTTTTGCATTATCATTAAGGTTGCTGAAACTGTCAGCCAAGGGAATCACCCAGTATTTGTTATTCTGAAAATAACTGTGACCATTAGTCCGAACCTAAACTCTAAATAAAAATATATATGGTTATGTTAAACTAATGTAAGTAATATTTTACCTTATTGTAATTTGATGTTTTTCAATATGTTATTTCATTTTTTAGGTAGAAAAAATAATTGAGATGCATACCTTACGGAATGGAAAACATGAATTCCTTGTCCGCTGGCATGGTTTCGGTAAAGATGGAGACACTTGGGAGCCTGAAGAAAATTTGAAAGGAACGGATATCCTTACTAAATTTTTAGATAAAGTCCAAAAGGTAATATTGAATTTATTTTAATTCCTTAAGTTCATATAATGTGGTTATATTACTCTAAATTAATTTTGTTTCTTTACTACTGTATGAAGCTTTGTATTAATATTGAAAGTGAAAAAAATTTATTTATCAGATACCAAGGAACTTAAACATAATACCTACTACTGTTAATTCTATTTTGATAAAAGTTTATGGAATTGTGGGAGATTGTTACCTAGATTTTATCAAATTGTATCCACTACTTTTACTTTTGGAAACATATTTCCCTTGACACATCTATATTTTGAAAATGGGTTGGCCAGTTTGGTACAATGTTAGGGATTTTTATAAAAAGAGTCCAGTATCAATTTTATCAAAATCTATCCTTGTGTTTAATTTAGGTATTCCCCGGAGTCAAAATTGGGGGATATTACCCAAATTAATTATTATACTGGTAAGCTGGTTCAAATTAAAGTATTACTGATAGTTTGCTGGTAATGATGGAGTGGACTGTATTTAAATAACATGATATAATATACTTTAAAATAAAATACCTCTATTCTGAATGGTTTGATCAAAATAGTTACAATGTGATTAGTTGGTTAGTGAGAAATTTGGTTTTATTACATGAATGGGTTTAAATATTGCAGTTTACTTGTGTGATGTTC
>NW_027108759.1:117698-138435 GCF_000696795.3 Halyomorpha halys | reverse complement strand
TTTGAAGATGTACATGAAAGAAGGGTTCCTCTTGGTTCTTTTTCCTCATCCTCCCGCCGCCGCCTCCCTCGCCTGAGTGTACAGATTTACTCCCTCATGATTTATGAGAAGAGACTTTCCTGAAGAGTACTGTCTCTTTCTTCACCAACAGAACAACCACAGGTCAAGATGGCTACTTTACTGGTACTGGCCACGATGGCTTCTTTTCTGGTACTCACTCCTATGTTTTGGGACCAAGATGGCTGCCCAGGCTTCTTACTGCATATCTTTGCCACTAGATGGCATCATGAATTTCCTTTCAGAAGTGAGGGGGTGCCTTACTTAAACACCTTGACTTTCAATGTATTTTCATTGACGCACCTACATTTTGATAATCATTGGTCCCATTCGATCCTAAGTGGTGGAGTAGTGTAAAAAGGGTGAAATATCAATTTCATTAGATTCTATAAACTTTCACTTAAAAGTTTGACTTTGGTACGTTATTGATAATTTAATTTTAAAGATTGACATTAAGTATGTTATACTATTCCTTTATACCAAAAAACCTTGAAATGTTTTAGTTGATTCATATTATAGAAGAAAAAAAAAAGTCTCAATATAGAAGCAAATATGCTCTTAACCCAAAGAAATCTGTAAAAATAATTTGTATGTTACATCATTATTTAGCACTCCTTTGCTCCTATTGATTCGACTAATTCAACATTGTATTTATTATTTGTTGATTTTGAATTGATTATTGTTGAAGGAAATAAATTACTGGTGTATTGCATATTTACAATTGGTTTTTACAGGCCAAAGAGCTACCGCAGAAAGAATTGCGTCTCCACAGAGCCCATACAGACCGGTATACAGCTATGCCACAAGGTGAAAAACGGAGACAGAGTAAGAGAAATGCTAACAGACAGAGGTATGTGTTTATCTTTTATAGTTATATTAAAATTTTATTTTATTTCTTTGTTATAATATTAAAATGTTATTTTATTTATTTGTCATAAGTTAGTTAAACACTTTTAAAATCAATCGTTTTAAAGTCTCAAAAGTTGGTTATTTATTTTATCTAGTTAAGAACCCTGGAATATAAATAAAAAACAAAATAATTCTATGTATTGCTAAGTAATACTTTGTTTTGCTTTTTTTCTAGTTTTGTTATTTTCTCCATTTTGTTAAAAGAAACCTTTAGAAATTTTTATTTATCAAACCATAATGTAGTGAAGCTTCTCTTAGACTTTACCATAAATAAGTTTTCTTTACTTTGTAATTTTTTTTTTATGCCTTTTTTCAAGGATTTATGGTATACATGAGGCTGTAAAATAAAATAGTTAGATCAATTGAAAACTGTGGATAGAAAATTTGACCTGATTACAATTCTCTCTTTACATAGGCCTAGGTGTTAAGGAAAGTAAAGATGCGAGTAAAAAGCTGTATTTCTCTTAATACTTATTCAATATCGTTTTTTTTTTTTTTTTTTTTCTTCGTTGGGGAGAGGAAGGGAATTTCATTCCTTTCAAATAAACATACTTAGTTTACCTTGAAATCTATTGGTTAAATATAAGAAGATATAAGATATCTTCTTATATTTAATCTGGATTATCTCTCTAGGAAGTCTGGTGAGTCAATTCTTTTAAAATTTTTACGGTCAACTATATATACATATATATATTATTGTTTAATTATGGGCATTTTTTTCCCCTACTTTCTTGAGGATTTGTGATATATATGAAAGGTTTAGTGGAAGGGTTTAAATAAATAAATTTCATTGAATTTGTTTGAACTTTTGTTGCTACAGTCTACAGAAAAACATGTTTTTCTGAAAAACTACCACTACGTACTGTATTCCTGCTTCAGTACACTGACATTAGGGTTAAAATACTAAAAAAGAAATAAAATAGCGTCATGATCAGTTCAACTGTTCTTGAGATTATCATGGCTCAGACAGACTGATAACCAAGAGGTTTCATTAGATAAAGGGTTTAATTAATTTCATTTTAAACATGTGATTGGCTGGTTATAAGAGACAAAACACAGTTCAGGAATTCTATTTGAAAAAAAAAACTTTACTACCTTATTGCCATTTCAAATGTGCTAAATTTTTAAATATGACATATCGATTAAGGATGAAACGCTTGGTGAACTCTGTCCCCAATATATGAGACCTATCTGTAAAGAACATGAGCAAGAAGCGGTGGCTGTTTGTTGGGATTGCAGTGAGTGTCCCCTTCATTCAGTATCTGAATCAGACATTTTTTCTTCTTTAGTGTATAACTATTTTAGACATAATTTGTTTTTAATTTCTCTGTGGTTGATTTATTTTCAAATAAAAACTATTGAAGATTTTGATAATTTAGTGATATTGATATTAAAATTTGATATAATTTAAATCTATTAAACAATTAACCTTGAAATAACTTTTTTTTTTCTGATGACCAAGCTAATCAGTGAATGGCACATAAGCCTTCAAGAATATAAAAAACAAAATTTTGTTGTAATTTAACTTTTTGGGTGTGCCACACTCCTGAGTATCAGATTGACTTAGAATTATATTATAGAGTCATATGGTTAACTATAAGGCTGGTTTATTCATGATTATTATTTTATATAATATTCACTTTTTATGTTTCAGGGTGAAATATTATGATGCTGAATAAGGTTAAGATATAACATTTAGCCATAAAAAGAGATATATTGTTAAATATTTTTATTTTTTGCTTTGTTTCAAATGTTTAAAAGTTTTAATGCCAGTATAATTTGTATTTATAGTACTGTCTTAGTAATCCAAACTAATGATTACAATAGCCTGTTAAAATTACTCTGTGTGTGTGTGCGTGCTGGTATACATGTGCGCCTGTGCATATATGTACATACATCTGCGCCTGTGCATATATGTACATACATCTGCGCCTGTGCATATATGTACATACATCTGACATTTATGTTTGTATCTTTCAAAAATAATATTTCTCCACTTTTTAAGAAAGCTTTGATGGATCTTTATCCATCCTATGTTTTATAATATAAGAAATAATGATCCTCAATAATTAACTGAAAATGGTTAAGATTAACCAGAATTTGGATTACCAATACTGTACTGTATTATTTAATTTTAAAATATATTTGTTTATTTAATAGCAATACATTGTTTGATATGATTTTATATTTTAAAGCATTACTGACCAAGTCAATAGTTTAGGTGAAATTAAAATTTTTGTTTAAAATTAAATAAACAAATTATTGTTTGTGGGGAAAAGAGTTTTTCCCCACTGCTCGGTCAAGATTATAGGCAAGCTAGGTGCTCAGACTAGTAAGGGTCTCGCAAATCCTAATAATCCCCACCTTTGGAGTCCCTGAAACAACGGAACACGTGGTAGTGGATTGCACGTTGTCCAGAAAGATTGGGATCTTCCCCTTTACCTAATCGGACTTTCCCCATCTGATGGAAGAAGAGAACTATCCCTTCTTCAGTTCATCTACCGGTGGAAGGAAGTGGTGGGCCAACAAACTTAACATTCGGAAGGACTTGACCACTCACTGCTGGTGATCCACTGGAGGAAAAGGTCTTGTGGACTAAGATCAGGAGAGGTGCACTAGGCTGGAATACATGAGGAGGCAACCATACAGGTGTTGTGGACCAGGAGAATAATTTCAATTTTAGTTATAGTTTCGTCCTACAATTAAAAAATTTCCCAGTTTTGAAATTATGAATGGGAAGCCACAAATGATCTGAACATCACTTCTGTCCCTTTGTGTGAGAATGACCCATATTCTGTTTTTCTTAAATAAGTTAAGAAATAAAAATTTGGGAGGAGAGAATAGTTTTAGACTTGGTCAATTTGGTAGTTTATATTTTTATGAGATGAGATGTATTTACTTTTCTGTTTTTATTTTAAAAATTAGGAATTTATCAAATAATTGTTTATTTGCCAATTAATAGTTTATTTATTAATGAATAGTTTATTTAAATCTTGGTTGGTTTAGAAACCAGATTATTAAATTTTTTAATAGCCATATTTTTAAAATATTTATATGAAGGTAATGTTTATATATGTTTAAAATTGTAGTTTTAAGTTTATAAATAAAATTTATCTACTGAATTTATTTTTTCTAGGTAATTTTTCTCTTCCATTTTCCTTTGTTTCCCTCAGTGACTAACAGAACAAATTTAGAGGTTGGTTACACTTAAAAACTTGACTTTTCCCCTCCTTTAATCCTTTTATAGGTAAATATTTATAAAAATATTGGATCAGATCATCATTATAACTTTTATTTCCAATGGAAACAACATCAAACATAATTAACTAATGAAATTATTAAAAAGAAATGAAATACCCTTTGATCCACTTTATAATTAATCAATTCTTTAGGATGGAAAGGAGAACCTTCTTTGTGCAAGGAGGTAATTTGGTCAGAATCATGCTTGATTATCAGATTTTTACCCAATTAAGGGTACCCAATTTTAGAGGCTGGGTGGAGCCCAGGAGGGCTCCAAGAACCCACAGGAGTTGACTCACGGCTGTGAGAAACAAAAAATTTTCTGAAAAAACAACATTTTCTGCCCTGCTGGATTTGAACTCGGGTCCTTAGAGTTAGTAGCCAGGTGGCCATCCCGCTCCCCTAATCATTTGATTGGTAGTGTTGAAATCATCAGTTTACATTCAGTACCAAATATGCAGCCCAGTCTGAAGCATTGATACATTTTAAATCCTAGATTAGAGTGAGTAGGAAGGGAATGTGACCTATTGTGTGGGATTAGAGCTCAGCTTGAAGATGGGGCACCAAGTGGTCCTGGATAATGTAGTGACCAGCTACACTCCTAATAAAATTGATTTCTGGAATTATATTTTTAACCCAATGCCAATTTTTGAAGAGAGGGGTTATCATTAATCACTAACCTCCCCCAGATGGGGGTAGATTTTTGCAGCTATTGCTACATAAAAAGTGCAGATTTTCCAGGTATCTGTACTTCCAGAACTCCATGGACAAATAGCAACAACATAATAGGCAATTGATGGAAGTAGAAGTTGTATTCTGATGGAATATCTATAAATGATCCAATGGGAGCATTCAAAGAGCTTGGAAGTAAGATCGATAAGAAGATAAACTCCCAAGTCCAACTTGAGAAACTACTTGTGAGTTGTTGCAACACTGTACCACTACCAAAATACTCAAAGAAATGTAATTAAATGCTGCCCATCTTTACCCCAAACAAGGCAACCAAAAATAAGGGTTTTTAAAAAATGTCTCATTTTCTGTACTTTATATTTGGTTGTTGATGACATTATCCCAATTGTATTGGGCTGTGAGAGGGAAATGGCGTTATAGCCCACTTCCTGTGGCGTAGGAAAAAAAAAACTTTATATTTGGGT
Source organism: Halyomorpha halys (assembly GCF_000696795.3). Classification (NCBI taxonomy): domain Eukaryota; kingdom Metazoa; phylum Arthropoda; class Insecta; order Hemiptera; family Pentatomidae; genus Halyomorpha; species Halyomorpha halys. The sequence goes on along the minus strand of NW_027108759.1, from coordinate 133,075 downwards.
TAGATTCACCAGAAATCATTCTTTGAAAAAAAATATAACCTATACTATTTTTTTTTTGTACTTGATTGGAATTATTATTATCAATTGAATGCGTTTTTATTAAAATAATTTCTAAGATAAGATATGAAATAAATTAAAATTATTCCTATTTGGGGGTTAGGATAAAGGGATTATCTTTATTATACCCATGGCATAATAAATAACTTTGTCTGAAATTCCATTATCTAAGATAAATTTTATCCAACTCTGTTGGAAGGTTATTTTGGTAATTTATCTACTGGTTTCGCTCATAAACTTATTTTTTCCCTCCTTCAATCCTTTTGGAGGTAAATATTTATATTTACTACCAACATCTAGCTATGATCCTTATACTTTTCTTCATCTTTAAGTTGTCTCCTGTCTTCAATGCCTTAGGCTGCGCACTAACTGGACATGCATAACATGATGGTCATTTAGTCCAACAAAGAAAAAATAAAGTATATGGAATATTGTCAAATATCCTTACTAGGCAAGAACTTCAAATGTCCAATCAAGTACTAAACTATGTCCCATACATTTGAATGTTTTTCAATTTCAGGCGCTTTTTAAATATTAGTATAGGATAGCCTTTTTTTGTGTTATGATCTCTTGCGAGATTGTTTGTCTGGGGTTGTATGAACGCTGCTGGAATAGGATCTCTTGAACTGGATGGGATAATGCATCATCATATATGTTGACATTTTACAAAGAAATCTCCCTATTAGAGCTGAAAAATGTGGAAAAAGAGAAGCTTATATTTTTCAGCTAGAAAACGACTCCGGACATACGGTATGAAGAACTTAGTTTTGGACCCTTTATAACGTACTGAAACGAATGGCAACCCTTCAGTTACTGCTTATAGAAAATGAAAACTCAGAGAATTAAATCTGTCCTAATTTCTGTAATTTAAAAAGTTAAATTACCGAGGAGGTAATTGGTTAATTCAATGCCGAAGCGTCTTCTACGTCAATTAAGAACCAAAGGGACCACACTAGTTTTATTATCAGATTGTTAAAATTAAACAAAAATATCGGGAAATTATTTGTTGGCCGTACGTAATCAATTATAGAAGATGTTCTAGATATAAAAAACAGTAGAAAACAACTATTTCTCAGTAACATTTCTCCCCAATTTCATAGACTTCATCAGTGCTAAATGAAAAAAAAATCAAATATTGTAAAGAATAATAATAATTTAAGAATATACATAGAAGGTTATATATAAAGAGGATCCAAGTAAACTAAAAGAATATAAATGTAAATGAATGAAATAATTATTAATAACAAGTATAGTAATGAATGATTCATTACTAAGGAGATTCATTTCAGAACAAAGTAGTTATTAATAACTATTGTGTTCTTATAATGCTTGATCATGTAATATTTGACTAAGTTTTAAGTTTGTTTCTTTGTCTCTAACCTCTATTCAGTGTGTCAGGTTAGAAAGGTTATAAAGTTATTTAGTTGTTTATTTTATAACGTCTTGTTCTTGATTTTATATGTCAATTTTCGAACGATTTAGTTTAGTTTAATATCATTTTCTCATTAAATTTATTTATTTCTTATAAGTATTTATTGGCTCCACTTTTAACTTTTTTTAAACCATGTCACTGCCTAGTTGCATAAGTATATATTAAAATAAGTACCTCAAGTTTATTGAAAAGTTATAAGTTATATAGTAAGTATGTTATTTTAATGTAGAGTTATAGATGTTCTTGAAAAATGGATTATGTTTTTGTGCTGTTTCTGAAATTAAATTTGTAATGATAAAAGTTGATATTCATTTTGACATGAATAGTTCCTGAACAAAAATCATGGAATTTTTGTGTTTATTACTTGTCTTTATCAGCCTTTATTGTTTTGTCCAACTCTTGTAGGTTTAATATTTATAAACATGCCATTTTCTAAAATAATTTAAGTCCAGGTTGTCCATAAATGGTTTAGTTTTGTTAGTTTCTTGTTAAATTAAATGCTTTCATTGTATGTATACTCTTTTGACTAGCACATTAGTCAAGCTGATGCTATGGTCTTAATCAATTATTGTTAGAATATTGCTTTGAGTGACATTTCTGAGATCTTCTATTATTAATAATTGTTGTGCTTGGTTTCTGCTAGGAATCTATACATATTTTTGAGGTTTAAAACTTGAAATTCTTATAACCACAATCTTAATACTTATTTGTCTTCAGTCCCTATTAAACCATTTTATTAATTGGAAGATAATTGATTGACCGTGTGTATAGATGAATGGAATATGGTCCGGGTGTGGTAAAAAAAAAACTCAAATAGTAGATAATTATACTATTTTGTTGAGCCAATGTTTCGCCCCACTTTGCAGGGCTTCGTCAGGGTTAAAAAAGATACAAACACTATAGTTACAAAAAGGAAAAAAAGAAAAAAACATAAGTGTAAAATAACAGGGGTATAAAATGTAAAAAAGTAAGATATAATAAGAAAAATTAAAGGTTGTAAATAGTAAATGATAAGGGTAATAGTAACAGATAGATAAGAGAAGAAATATTAAAGAAAGTACAAATAAAGAGATGAAAAAAGAAAAAAAAAGACAAATCAAATGATGAGACAGAATGCATACCTGTTTTGACGGCAGTCAAAAACAAATTGACGGTTGGTATTGGGAGGAGTGGGGATGGCAGTAAAATGGAGGAAAAGTAAATTATAAAATAATGGGATAGAATGTGTGTAAGTAATTAAGAAACAAAATATACCAAATGAGCGGGGATACAGAAAAGTGTAAAATATAATAGAAAATTAATAATAAAGTAATTAATATAAGTACACTTAAGAAGATAACACATGAATATAAATTAAAAGATAGATACATGAATATAAATGAAACAGGAAGGATAGTGAATATAAAAAAATTAAAAAAAAAAAAGTGAGAATTTAGAAAAACAAGAATAAAAGATATGACAAGAAAATGGGCTTCTGAAATGCAGGAAAAAGTGTTATGAGGATTTTATTATGTTCAAAATGTGTCGATATTTAAGGGAGATGCAGTCTTTATCAACTTTATGATTGATGAAATTCTCAGTCAAATTTATGTTAATGGACTCTGAGATGAGACGTTTGGTGTGGTTGGGGACAGTGGCAAGAATGGAAGGATTGTCGAAATTAAAAGTATGATTCAGTTTTAATGCGTGTTCTGATAATTTAGATGATGCAAGTGGATTACAGGAGTTGATGGAAGTTTTGTGCTGGGAAATGCGGTTCTTAAGTTGGTTTTTAGTTTCACCGATATAGAAGGAATTGCAGCATGGGGTTGAACAGGGTATCCGGTAAGCCACATTGGAATGGTGTAAGATATGAGTAGGGTCTTTCAATTTGGAAAAAAGATAGGAAATTTTATTGTGGGACTTCAAGCCAAGAAGTAGGGTGGGAATAGTTGATTTTTGAATTTTATCGGAAAGAATGGGGATATATACGGAAGCGACCTGTACTGAAAAAGTGGTGGAGTGGGTTGAGAAGAGTTGAGGACAGGAGGGATTGGAGTAACATGGTTAATGTAAGAATCGAGTAGTTTGTTAGTAATTTTCGGAGGGAAATTGTAATATGGAAATTGTTATATCTTACTTTTTTACATTTTATACCCCTGTTATTTTACACTTATGTTTTTTTCTTTTTTTCCTTTTTGTAACTATAGTGTTTGTATCTTTTTTAGCCCTGACGAAGCCCTGCAACGTGGGGCGAAACGTTGGCTCAATAAATAGTATAATTATCTACTATTTGAGTTTTTTTTTACCGCACCCATATTCCATTCATTTTATTAATTATTTCTGTCTTCTTCTTGTCTGCTATACCTAAATATTTTTAGACATACATAAATAGCTGTCAATGAAACCACCTTTTACTCTCAATATGATCCATAGCTTTTGCCCTCCTCAGTTAGATTCATATGTTTTTTGTTGTGTTTTAACTAGGATCAGGACTAAAGTATGTATTTTTTCTTTCCCACCATCAGACCTATTAATTTTTCATATTGTTAAGAAAATTTTGTTCTCATTTCTTAAGCTTCATTAGCTGCATCCATGATTATGGAAGCTCAATTATATTCTAGTTTAAATCAGCCCTTATTGGAACTGTTACTACCTAGGAAACAATATAAGTAATTTATTATTTTTCATTTAAACAATAGTTTATATTATTAATCTTGTTCACACACAAAATTATTAAAAAAAGACAGTGCAATGTTTATTTTAGAATATCAATATAAAGTTTATTCTTTTTTCGTTGTATTAAGAAACTAAATAGCTTAGTATTAATTTATGTTTAGTAGTTCTATTATTCTATATTTTATACCTTTTCTAATTTGTTTTTGTGATTTTCAGAAAGGCTATGCAGTTCAAAAAACAATCCTTTTTTATAAATAGTCAAGACTCATGACGCATTCCCTCCTCCTTTCCAGCCATCTGCTCTTCCAGCCTTCAGGAATTGGATAGTCATAAAAATTAATTACATGAAAATTTATAATTGTTAGTTATTTAAATAAAAATCAATAATTATGCCTTATATTATATTGTATACAGACTTTTTGGTCAGGAGTTGCCTTATATGAAAGGTTAAAGTGGGATCAATGTTTGCTCCATCAAAGTATTTAACTTAAATTTTATTTTAATGGGAGATTTTATTTAAAAAAACAAAACAAGAAAAACTTTATTTTACTAATTGAAAGTTGAAGTTATAGAATAAAGACTTAAATGGATAAATAATGAATAATAACTATGAGCTGAATGAGGAGGGAGGTGTACGAAAGCTTGGTCTAGAACGTAATGCAAGTTTTGAAACACCAAAAAAGAAAACACATGTACGAACTGGTTCGGATTATTGGACAGAAGTAGCTAAAACAACCCCATATATTGATAGAAGTACTGGTGGATCACTTATGGTAACAGATAAGGTATATATTGTTTAAAATAACTTTTATGTTTCTGTTAATATTTTTAAGTATATTCAATCTAAATTTTCATAACATAGTAAAAGATAATCCAGCAAAAAAAATTCAGATTTTTCCTGTATATGTATAAATCAGACAAGATATGCTCTATTAGTTCCTATTTATTTTCTCTTAATTTTTACACTACTTGATTCCATTTGAATGTCTTTAGTCTGTTCGAATGTCCATTTAACAGGCTTACAAATTGTAAGTTGTCAGTAGTCATTTCAGAGATTTCTAAAGCATGTGTGGTTCTGGTTCTGAATTACCTTGGTAAATTTCATAATATTTTTTAATATAATTTTACGTCCAGTAAATTATATTCAATGTCTATAAATTTCTTTTTTTGATTAAGATGAATTAAATTCTAAAATTTATCACGTACAGATAAGTTTTTTAAAACATTAATTTTACACTTATACTATAAATGTTTATAAAATATTGATAATTTACAGGAAAGTTGTTGCTTTGGAGGAGGTTCAAACTCGACACCAGCCCTATTTAGTCGACCCATTCATAGGCATCAAAATATTCATATTCGTTATAGTGTACGAGAAGGGAAAAGGAAACATAAAATTGCTAGATTTTATGGCTCAGATAATGGTAAGTAGCAGCTAGTAAGTAATAAAACAAGTGAACAAATTTTTTAAAATATTAAATGAAAAAGAAATATACAACACTGTATTTATTGATCTGGTTTACAAAACTGTTTTATTTGATTTCTGATATTCTGTTTTAAATAAACCTTGAGCTTTTATGTCTATAGATGCAGGTTGTTTGCGAATCGTGGAGCCTCTTCTTCCATCTTCCCGATCTTCTCTTGCAGCTGTTTGGTCTGGTGCTCTTAACCAAGTTAAGACAAAACCTAATGTAAGTAAATTATAAACCTGCCCTTAATTGAATTAATTTTATTTGTCTTTGTCAATATCATGTATCTAACAACAAGAACAAGTTATAAATAACAGTAAAACTCTAATTAGAGAAAAATATAATTGGGTTATTTTTGATAGATTCTTACTAACAGCTTTAATTTTGTCTGGATAAAGTTAGTTACTAGCTTATTAATGTTTTGCCAATTCAAATATCTTCATTAAAGAAACCAATTTCCCTTTAAATTATACCCTCTAGTTATTATTGTCATATACAATTATGTAATGTTAGTTACAGCAGATGAATCCAAGGTTCATTATTTAGTTATGTTTTTCTTTCTTATACTCTTTTATTTCAAAAGGTTTCATAAAATGGTATATCTATCTCATAAATACCAACCTTTCCCCATTTATATTAATTTGTAGTAAATTATTGAGAATGTTTTTATAAATTTCTTTCAGAGAAAACCAAGTTCTTGGGAAGAAAGTGTTTCTGCTGAGAGACGAAGATCTGCTGCTGGTCCGTTGACTTCTTTGCATGTTGATACGAAGGATCTGCGTTACCTTTTTCAACATCCATACCTTAGACAGTTTACTACCCTCCTTGTAATTTTTTGCAATTTTCTTCTTTTTGCAGAAGATCCAATTTCTCATAGTCACACTGGTAAAATAATATACTTTTCAACAATTAAAAAATATTTACTACTAATTATACTATTAAATTTTTTGAAAATAACTTTGTAAGAAATATTTGAAATATTAGATGCAATTTATATTTTGTGGTACTTGTTAGCTTAATCAAATATTGGATATACTGTCTCATTTTATGGGAGTACAATCTTCTATACTGAAAAAGGATTATCGATTATCTGTCAGATATTGTGACATTATTTTGTTGTCTACATCCATAAAAGGTTTTTAGTTGTCTTTTATTTTTTAACCATGTGTAGTGGACTTGTTAATAGGTTCTATGAATTATGATATTATTGTGATATCATATAACAAGTTGATCGGAGTGTGGTCAGTAAAGATCTAATATTTATTTTCCTCCAAGCCATTATGTTAAAAAATTAAAATATTTTATTTGTAAACTATTAAAATTCTTTGTTATAAATCAATTTGTTATATCATTCTTAAATAAAGTTTTATCAATTTACAATAAAAAAGTTAATATCCAGGGATATGGTTAACAGTAGTGCTATTTTGGATTTTTTAAAAACTTGATCGAGTTATGAATTGTGTTGCAGCTTAATGCAAAGAAATAGAAGTAAAAAAAAAAAAAAAAATCAAAAGAAACAATCTAGATAAAAATGTATTTTCCACAGTTTAAAATGGTATTATAATATCGTAAATGTGCAATAATAATAGATTGATTAAATTTCCTGCTATTGATAAAATGTTATGCTTAAGAGGATTATTTGTTTTCATCTTTCCAGAATCAGTTGTTCCAATGGTCGGCAATGTATTCAGTTTTGTATGTACAAAGTATCCCCCAGATTGGAGGTGGTCTCTTGTAAAAGTAAGTTTTCCTTGAATTACCTATTATATTAAGAACCTTAGTTTTATTGAATTACATTTCTATTAATTTTTTTGTTTGCTTAATAGGTTCTTATGTGGGTACTGGCAATATTGAGTGGCCTTGTTATTGGAAAGTTAGTTCTTCATAGCATTATTTTTGGAAAGTACTTGAGGCTGAAAATGTTCCGAGATGAACAGGTGTGTTCATTAACTACAATAATGAATCGCCATTAATCCTTGACCTAGGATAAATTGAAAATTTGATATTGTCATTTGTAGGGCTCTTGGATTGCTATGTTTCTGACTGTGATTCTTTCATTGTATATATTTTCTCATATTTATAATCTTATATTGCATATTTTCTACAATAAACCTCGCTACCATATTGATAGTCGAATGGGCCTTTCTAACTCAGCGTAAGTATTTATACAGATTTAATTTGTAGCTTAATTGTTTTACTGAAATTGTTATATTAAATCTTCAAAAAATAGAGCCATAATTTTTTTGTACTGTAATAAAAAAGAAGAGATTAAAAGGTTACGTTTATAAAATAGATGTCCAGTCTGTTTCATATCCTATACTATTCCATGTAATAAATCCGTAGTTTAATAAAAATAAATAATTGAAATTATTAGGTTGTTACAAAAGTTTTTGTGCATTAATTCATTTCTAACAGTAAAGTCTCCATTTTAATCCTTATTCAACTCTGGTGTAAGCAGTACATATATTGTTTACTTTAAATAATTCTTTGTTTAATTATGTATACCAACCATCTCAGATTTTCATTCCATTCTACCCAATAAAATATTGGAGGAAAAAATGGTTATTCGTGGTTTTAAAAAGAGATCATGAGGGGAGTACATGGTGTGTCCTCACCATCTTTGATCAACATTGTTTTCGTGATTCTACATTAAAAAAAATTGACCTATACTGATCGTATTTTTCAATGTGACCTGGTAGATGAAAAAAAAAAATAATACAAATTAAGAAATAAAATATAAAAAAATAAACACTATGAAACTGCTTTATTATAATGTCCTGAGTTTAGGACATGATATTAACATGATTCTTCCACCAAAATATTTGGTTTCTTAAATAGATTAAATGAAAAATGCAAGATTAAAAAGTAATAGCTTTTTAATGAAATAAAATGTTAAAAATATTCAAATTAGCATCTAAACCAATCTTATATGTTTTTTCAAACCAAAAAATTGTGGCATATTTATATTCAGTACACCAAAAAATGTTTATGTTTAAAATATCATTAAAAAAAAAAGTCTTCAGTTTTTATCCAAAACTAATAAATTTTTGACTAACAATTTCGCCCAGCATTAAATTTTGGACCCATTTAAGCTTAATTCAGAGGGTTGGTAAATGTTCTTAAACTAGGTAATTCAGTTTAAACCAGGGTGTTTCTACATGGTTTCATACCAAAATTATCCACAACAAACCTCAATTTTGTTTTTACTTTGCAATTTTTTTTTTACACAACTATATTGTACTATCGTATAGTTGTTAATATTAATGGAAAGAAGAAGCTCTCCTCTTTCAAATGAGTCCAAGAAATTTGAAATTGAACTGAAGATGTGATACATACAGAGCTTCTAACTGAACCATATGTCCTTGACTTGAAAATTTTGAACCCTCTTTTTTATGAGTTTTTCTATGTTATAGTTTTTTGGCATGCTAAATCAAAATCTACCACCATTTTTGTTTTATTGACAATCTATAAGGTTAGTTTTGTTAGTAATTTAAAAATTTTGTAAAACTTATTTGATTAAAAAGTTTTCTTTTTTAAAGTTGGCATTTTTACTTTATTCTGTTTTTTAAGACAAATATTTTGGTGAAAGAATTATATTAATATATGCCTTAACTCGAAATATAGAATAAAGCAGATTTGTTATTTTTTTTTCTCAATTTTCAGGTCCCATGGAATGAAATGGTTGGATTTTTGATGTTTTTTTTTAAAATTCAGAATCACTTAAACAATTTTGATCAAAATTGTTGAGGACACATTGTTCAATCCCTTCTAAGTTTGAAGACAGCAGTTGAGGAAATTACTGAGGTGGAAGGTGAAAAAGTGGATTTCAACACGTCAGAGATGGGCAAAAATTAGCTATAGTTTAAACTAATAGTTAAAATTTCCAGGGAAACGATATTTATGTATCAATGATTCATTTATGAATAAGGGTCATAACCATGGTAATTTTATGAATGAATCATCGTTTCCCTGGAAATTTTAGCTATTCGTTTAAACTATAGCTAATTTTTTCCCAACTCTGCTACACGGCAGCATTTCGCTTCAATAGTTTGGAATAAAAGATAATGCTTATGTTTAGGTAGCTTCTACAGGGTGTAGTTTGGCCAGGCCTAGGTTAATTTACTTGACAATGATGTTCTATATTTTAAGAATAATATTAATTTGCAAATTTTATACTAAAATTTGAACAAAACTTATTTTATGCACAAAAACTTTTGCAATGTTTTAGTTTAGTTATTAGTTAGATATTAAATAAATTATTTTATTTCTTGCTCATACAGAACAGGAGTCCCCAACCCTGTACCCAGGGGCACCATGGTTCCTACTTGCCATGGGCTCCTATTTTGTGCACCTTTGGCTACCATGGCAATTGTTTTAGATTTGCTAATTTATGAAATTTTCAATGAAATCTTGTGCAGTTAATTAGCTAAAAAGTTGTGATAAAATTATAGATAAAATTTTCATGGATACAATGTTTACATATTAATGAAGCATTTATATTTATATTAAGCTCCTTGAGCTTGCTGCCTTAAGTGGGAGAGTTGAAATTCATTTTGTAGAACCACCAAAAAATGAATATCAACTCACACTGATGCAAATATAGCCCAAACTGCTCCATATTAGCCCTGGTACTTGGCTATCATGGAACTAGAAAAATAAATCATTTCCTAACTTATGTATGTCTTTGTCTTTTCCACCTCAAAGTATTGACAAATTGTAGGCTTATTCAAGGCCATTTTAGAAAAGTGAGAAGTTTGTCTTCCTCACCTTGCATATTGAAATATTTTGGCATGCAAAAGAAAACTTCTTACAAGATTTTTAACTATAAATAAATATTAAGAGCAGAAAGTAAGGGAAACAAATTAAAATACATTACAAGTTATTACATAATGGTTTATTATTGTTATAATATTTTATAAAAATTGACACATATGTTCATGTCTGTAGCAGTTTTAATTGAAGTTATGTACATATATATCTTCATAAATAACCAAGATGTGGAAACCTTTAATTGGCCAAATAGTGATTTATGTTCTGAGGATCATCCTACAGTGACCTATGTATGACCTTGGTGGAAATCCCAAAATATTCAGCCCAGTTCTCGGAGATAAGCTGACAGGAGATGGGCTTATTTTTGGATTCTACCTATCTTGAAACATAAAACCTCAAATGTAGAGGAAAATTAAATTAAATTAAGTTTTTCTTTTCTTGGTCAAATACAAACTACATACACATGAATAAATTATATATACTGGTACTATAGATGAATAAATACATTAGTTCATAATTGAAATTGGTAAAAAATCGTACCTAGTCCTTTTTTTCTCTTGGAGATTTATTTCATAAATAAGAAATTAAAGGGATTTTAGGCAAGTTTTATCGAAATCATATTATCTGTTTTGGCTTTACAACCTATAGAAAAACAAATTTTTTAGTTATTGTGAACTTGATGCTCAATTTGGTACACAGGCACCAGGGGCTGAAACTCTGCAAAACAAAAAAATAATCTGCCAAATCGGTTCGTCCATTCAAAATTTTATATTTAATCTAGTTTTTCTAAGTCTTTTGGATAGTGGTTCCAGAATACTTCATTTTTCCTCTATCTTTATATATGATCAAGATATGGGCAAATGGAACTTGTAATCTGCTGCAATTTTGAAGCAAAATGGTAGCTGTTAATGATGATTTGGGAGGATTATCCACAGATAATTAAAGATAACCCACAGGTGACTAGTGACTTTGGTGCTAAATCTGAAAAAGATCAATTTAGTAGTCTAGAAGGAAAAGTGGATGGCGGACGAACAAATGGTAAAGATTTGTAATTTTGATATTTTCATTGGATTGGATTTTTGGATTCTATTCATCTTGAAATATAAAATCTCAAATTTTGAGTTGGGAGGATTGTTTTTTTTTTTTGATTGGTCAATCACAAAGGTTAATTATGGAAAATAACAAACCAAAATTGGATTAAGGAAGGACGAAAGAAAAATTATACCTTTTAAACTTGTGAATGTATTATTCACTCAACTGATATACTCTGTGCCCCTTGGATGAAAAAGGTTGTGGACTCCTGACATATTTATAGTTTAGTTTTTATGAAAAGACCAGCTCATCCTTTAATAAGAAACTACAACCAGTGATACTTTATTTTCCCAATTGAAACCTTTTTGAACAATAATTTAATTATTTATTGTTTTGGATGCATATTTCAGCAGTGTGCTTGCTAATTTAATATACATCTAGCTATTCTCTCCAGCTAATTCTTATTACTAAATTTTTTACATTATCAATGCACAACAGACATATCAATAATAATGTTTTTACATTAAGAAATATAATACATTTTTAATCTTACCATTATATCATTATTTTCTAAAAACTAATTTTCCTTTTTCTATAATTTTATCTTCCATATTCTATTTTCTCATTACCAATTAACCATTTTTAGTTTACATAAAGTAATCAAATAATTATAGTAAAAGTAAAATAGATAAATCTACAGAAGTTTAAAAACTAACAATTCGCACACATATTAAAATACTTATATATATAAAAAAAATTAAACAATAAAAAATATTTTAGTGTTATGAAAGGTGCAGCCTGTGGGACATGGATTGGAGATCTAGTAACTTGGTTATGTGTTACTGATGTGATGCTTCAAGACTCTCTCTATCCAAACTGGGCCCCAAAACTTAGAGCTGCTTGGGTTTCAACAAATCTTCCTAGAGTTCTTTTGTTTTGGATAATTTCAGGACTTGCAACAGCTTTTGTTGTCACTTTAATAGTTTCTGATCTTATATCTTGGGATACTCTCAACAGAGATTTTGTTGCAAGCACAGGTAAGATTTTTTTGGTTACTAAATCTTTATAATAAAATACATTTGATTATGATCTTTAAATATATATATGTATAGGCTGTGTGTTGTATTTTTAAGTATTGAAATTCATTGTTCATATATTCATTCATTAACATTAGATATAGAATAAAAAAAAAATATCCAATAATGTTTTTACTTTCCCTTACTGTATGTTCCATATATAGGTAAGGTACAGTGTACTGTAAATTTTGTATCATGCAAAATTTTGAATTTGGGTTTTTGATGGAAATATATGTTTTGAGATCCTCTGAGTTCAAAAAACCTAGTATCATAAAATGGTCTGTGTGGGTCTGTTTGTTTTTGTGTGTGTGAACTGCCTAGCTCAAAAGCAAAGTTGTACAAAACTGAAATTACATATTTAGTGAGGCCTATACCTGCCAGGCCTGGGATGTGACAGCAACTTTTTCGATAAAATAAACTTATGATACTTTGAGTTGATCCTATAGAATCTATTTTTCATATTTACTCAAAAACGACCAGTGACTTTGATCAAACTCAGCATGTCAATGAAGAATTAAATGGTTTTTAATATCAGGTAGGCCTTATTCTCTTTGAAATAGTCTGACAGGGCTTACATAACGAATTTTTAAAAAATCTTCTAAAGTTGCTTTAATTTTATTTACTTGAAAAAAATAAACCTTTCTTATTATTAGAAATAATATACAATAGATTAATACAAAATATTGAAGAATTTTATGAATAAATAAAGGTAAATAAAAATAGAAATATCCAATTCTAATGTGAAAAGCTGAGTCCTCCCAGTCTTTTCTGATTGCATTATGGCTTTGTTATTTTTTGTTAAACTAATGTTTTCTTGAAGGAATTTTATATTTGTTATTCTCATCTCAAAAAATTTTAAAATGCAAGTATTTATAACAGAAAAATAAAATTTCTATTTTATAATTTTCCCTTTCTTTGGTCTTAAGGTATTTTATTTTTGAAAATCACAAAAATAGTCATAACTTTAACACAAGCTTACATTTAAACAAAATTTGGGGACGGGACGTATGTAGAGTGAAAGTTGTGTTATTCGCACACCACTTTAGATTTTTTAATTAAAATTAAAAGTAAGTACTACAATAGTACTAGTAAGTTTGTTGGCCTGTTACATGATGACAACAATTCATGGAGCCTTTCTGCATCCCTTTGTCACTTTTCGACCGCCATTCCATTCCATTTTTTTATTATTATTAATTTTGTGGCACTTTAGCCCAACAGTTTATTGTAATTTCTTTTAATAATTTATGATAAGATATTGTTATTTACTTTTATATTCTCCTCTTTTAATTATTAATAAAAAAACTATAGAAAAGTATTTTGCTTTAAGGCTCATTTTTATGGTGACAGTTTTCTGTTGTTAGATACAAAAGTGAAATAATGTGTTCCTGCTGATTAGGTTAAAAACTTTAATTAGAATCAATTTAAAGTTTAGCAACAAACAAATCAACAACACATCAGAACAATGTATTCCCTCCCAACTTATTATAGTTAATAAGGTTCGACTATTCGCTGCATGTGGTAGTTAAGAAAGTATACATGTGGTAGTTAACATGACAATAGTTTTACTGTCAACTATGAACCTGGACAGTTCTACTACAACAGTAAATGCTATCATGACAACTATAAAACATTTTATACGATGATAAAACCATCATTGTGAGCAAAACTGTTTTTTATGCTTTCAATTGCTACAAAACTACAGTGTTTTGTCCACACTACATGTGGACTCTTTGGTACTAGCTTAGGGTTTCAGTGTTCAAGAAGAGAATAGTGGAGTATAAGGTAATGAGTTTAGTTTTATAGGAATGGTTTATTTTTTTAATTATTTTTCCCACCTTAAATTTTTTTTGGTGGGAAAGTTGAAATTTGTTATCAGCACCCTAAAAATATAGATTAACAAATTTTTTATCTCTTCTCTTTTGGAACTTCTCCAAAATATGCCACTGAGATACCTTTTTGGTCTCAAATTGACCAGACCCTATTGGATTAAAAGCGTATGCTACTAGATGATATCCTGGCTGAAAACATCATAGGGTACAAAAATGTAGGAAATTTATTTAATTTAGTACAAAGGTACTTTGGATCTGTATAAGAAGAGATTAAAATTAATGATTATACCACTTGAACATAAATAAATTTCTCACAAAATATGGTCTGAAAGTTTTCAAAGAAATCGCTAATTTAGAATAAATTATTTTTGTCTTGTTCATTTTATGTTCTTGCATTAAGTAAATTAATAACAATAGTTAAACTGATGGTAAGAATCATGGAGAGCAATGTATATGGAGATTGAAGTTTAGGTATTTGATTTTATATATTTTTAGTTATTAAATAATTGAATGGCTTGGAACAAGAACATGACAAACCTAAATTTAGAAAATATAAGAATTTTAAGGAAAATGCTCCTTTGTTTCTCTATAAAGCTATTTATCGTGTTGGTTTGTTAACAGCATAATTCCATCCTGTTTATCTATAGAATAGGAATTACATAAAAGATTAAATAAGAGTTGCATAATTTTTTAGAAACTGGTTTACCAAACAATTTTTGTAATGGATTTGACAAATTTTGTGCCAAGCTCTTCAATTCATTGTTTAACTCAATGTTGTTAGTTTTTCCTTAGATTTTTTTTTCTATAACAGTTCAATGGATTGATAAATCAGTTTGTTTTATATTTAAAAACAAAATTCTTGTAAAGAATGAAAAATTAACAATTTATATTTTATTTGTAGACTAAAATCAAATGTAAAACATTTCTAAAACGAAACACTTGTAAAACCACAGCCCTTGAAGGGTCTTAAGGCTTTTAGTACAATCTGAAGATAAAGATGTAATTAAGATTACATTTTATTTTATATCAAGTAATAGCTTACATTATTGATTTT
>NW_027108759.1:98278-117648 GCF_000696795.3 Halyomorpha halys | reverse complement strand
ATATATAACTGAGAGCTTAAAATAGACAATTTTAACCAATTACTGATGATTATTAGGTGTGCAGAATGAAATAAGTAAAGTATTTGAACATTTTTTATTCTGTTTTGACAATCATTATAAAAAAGTTAAACTACAAATTCTTAAAAAAAATTTAAATAAATTCATTCTTAATTATTTGACCAACTGTTTATGCTCTTAAATAGTCTATTTAAATTTTTCCTATCCACCTGAATTTTTATTAATACTTAAATCCTTATTATTAATTGATTATCTAACTTACAGTCTTACAACTCTTATTATGTAGTTGATCAAAGTAATTATCTAGAAATTTCAGTTTTAAGAGTAGGCACATAGCGCAGAATGTTATACGCTACCATCATAGGTTGTTATATGTTACCATCTTATAGGTGGGTCTGACTTTACCATGATTTTGAAGCCTCTACTATTATACCAAAACAATTTTGGCTTTTATTTTTTATTCATTGAGCAAAGGTGGGAACGAGAGAAATGTCCCTTGTTTGGACAACCCGACGAGGAAGCAATAAAAAAACAAATCTGAATAGGGCATACTTTACTATTGAACCATATATTCTGTTGTGGAATGTTACCTGCCCTATTATTATTAGTGCTTTAATTGGAGTCATAACTGTTGATTTCCCCTTGAAGTTCATTAAAAATGAACTTATCTCCAAACAGAAACATTTCCTAGCCATAAAATTCTCTCACTACAACCATCAGGAATCAATCCATTTTACTTTTATTTTACTGTATATTTGTTGTCAGAGCAGATCAAAATTTTATTTTACAGCTTTTTTGAGAAGTCTATTCATTTTTGATGACATAACCTATTCTTTTATAAACGATACAGTATATTACATTGTGGGTTATAATCTATACATTTTGGGTTTCTAAAAGATCTTCCTGCCTCATTATTTAAATATGTCATGGTACTATTATCAACCACACCGGTATTAGAATTTCTGCAGCATTCTGGCAGAATGTTATAGTTTTGGTGTAACATAGATTTACTTATACCATATAAGATCAATTTTTCTAGTAGAGTTGTGTGAGAAGAATTGGATAAGCAAAAGAATGCAATTTTTACAACTGAACGACTGTATCTTTCATTGTGCTCTGCAGAACATTGCCAACCATAGCCTTCAAAAACATGACCATCCCCACTTATATAAAAATTATGTTTTAAAGTATATTTGTTTTCATATGATATTAAATAATCTTGACTGCTTTCACAGTTATGTAGGTTTATCAATTCTAAAGATATTGTGTAGCCATTGGTATTTTTAATGCATTCTAATCTCTTATTGAGGCTCCAGTCGCTGTATGGTATAATTTCAAAATCTGGAGGTGAAGTTGGAGTTGGATCATCTGTAGGCGTGATGGTGGTTGAAGTATAGATTGTGGGTTCTGGATATGGTGTTGTTGTTTGATTATGAAATGGTTTCTTCCCAGAATTATCTATGTCAGATTTATTTTTAACTATAATAACTATCAGTATTGCTGTTAACAATGTAGCCACGAGTATAATCATAATATTATTAGACAGCAATCTCCTCTCATTTTTGTTGTTATGGTCTTCATTTACGTAAGTGACAGTATCAGCTACAATTTTTGTTCCAATATGACATCCATCTGAGTGAGAAACAGTTAATGATCCAATGGGTGTATCATAAAAGGAAGAAGGTATTATAATACCATGAGTATTATCTAAACCAAGAGTATCTGAAACATAAGATTTATAATCATACTTGATTATTCATTACATTGTCCCTGTTAGGGCAGTCAATGAAGGGTTCTAGATGTAAATGGCAGGAGTGCCAAAATTAACTCCAGGGCTCTGTTTGGACTACTTAGAGGGTTAACTTACTATAATTCCTATAATATTGGTAAAGAGCAGAAGATAGAGAGCGTATGTTTTTCAGTTATATCTCAAAAGCTAGGTTAAAATATTTCATGTGGAAAATTGAGCTTTAAATTTATTACAAGAATGTTCGTATTATTTTGTTATATCTGTTATAGTTTAAGAAATGTATATTATATGTATATCAAAGATACTGATTTGAAAAAAAGGTATCATTTTCAATAAAGAATTCTTGTAATTGACCAAGAAAAAAATTATTTTACTTCCACTTCCTCTCCATAAAATGAGAGGTTTCACATTCATTACAAGATAAGCCCAATTAAAAAAAAAATAAAATAAAGATATCCATAAGACTTAGTATGGCTAGGGATTTTCTCTGAGATTATTTGACTGATAAAAATGATAAACAAAAAGGTGATTCAAAAAATGATTTTTTTTTTTTCAAAGTTGTTTTAGGAATGTCCATATTTTAGACTAAAACAGACATGGGAAAAAAAAATAGGAAAATTTATTGCTCTTAAATATTTCATGAAATGTTTTAAGCCACAATTAACTGTTTTCAAGTTATAAGAAAAAAACATAACCTCTCTCTCCCCTATCTTTGGTTCTTCACCAGTATTTTAGAACTTGAAGTATGTTCACTTCTTTAGGAGTCCAAGCTAAGCCCTGAAGTCAGCTTTGGCTGCTCCACACAATGTTCATCTAAACCTCCTTTTTGAGCATTTAATGACTGGAATATAGTTCTTGTAATTTAATAAAGAAAAGATTAATTGATTTTTTTGTTGTAGTAGTAGCTTATGACATTATGTCAATTGAAATAATCTATTTTTTCAAATTTAATTTAATTCCAAGTCATCAAACCTTTGATGTATAATATTACTTATATTTTTATGTGGTTCTAATAATTTTATCCAATCATTAAGTCTAATAGTTGATCACCAGTAGCTTTCATTTCCTTTTTGTAATTATGCTTCTAATTGTTATTTTATTGTGGGAATGGTTGTAAAAGTTCCTGTTTTTTCATTTCTTAATAAGGGCTCAATATTTTATTATTTAGTAGTTACTAAACTCTTTAATAAGGAAAATTATTTAAAAATAATCCCAAATGAGGGGAGGCAATTCAGTCCAAATGGCCAACAGTTTCTGTCCGTGTAACAACAAACTTGCCCCTTTTTTTTCCTTATTTCAAAATTACTTGACTAAAAGAAGAATATAAAGGGGATATCTTTATATAATTTGAGTTCTTCAAGTGTTATTTAGATGAGAAGTTATTTTCATATATTCTTTCTAAACTACTGAAAATGTGAATTTGAAAACAGTTTACCTTATTCTGGAAAGGTTTCCTGAGAAGCTTTAAAGCTACTGAAATCCTCGATTTCTTCAGTAAAAGTTATGAACAAAAGTAAATGTTAGTGGTGTATAGTTCAATTTTTTTGTTTCTGTTTGAGTTGAGTTCGCATTCGAACGGTGATTAAATCCCCTGAGAAAAAAAATCTTTGATTTTGGACTATTATTTGTAAAGATTCAGCCTATTGAACTTTAACCTATATTTTTAAAAAAACATTTTGTAGAATTTAGGCAGGTTCTATTAGAATTTTTGTTTATTTCTATTATAACTTGAAAGCTGTACACCTCCAAACATTCTAAATACTATATGCATAAATGATTGAATGCATTTTTTAAAATATGAAGGAGATGGTTACAAGTGTGGTAAAAGAGACTTTGACTGCACCCCCAATCATCTCCTTCATATTGTAAATGCTAATTTAAAAGATGGTTAATTTCCTACATAGATTTTTATAGGACCAATTAGATTATTACAATTTTTTGGAAACCGGTTTGTGTGTATGAAAGAGTGTAGAGACACCAGATATTTTATTAATCAATTTTTATTATAAATTAATATCATATATTTTTATTATATATTTACAAATATATACTAAATAGATATAATGACCAATTAATTCAATCAATAATCCAATGTGTAATAATGTTTTAAAGGATGCTAAAAATTAAATTTACCTTAATTTTACTAAATTGAAGAGCTTTGCAATCAACTCAAAATTGAATAAAATAGTAATGACAACTGACCGCCACATATCCAATTAGCAACCAACACTTATTTTTGTGTTTTATATATAATTTTATCAAGAATTTTCATTTTACAACATATGCCCACAGCACAGCATTCCTCTATATCTCTACTACATATAGATAGACCTTGGGTTTTGTTGTAAAATAAAAAAAAAAAATAAAGGTTATAAAATACTTAAATCTAAATTACTTATTTTTAAAGTAAAAAGAAACTATAGCAACATTCATGATAGTGAATAATAAATACATATTATGATTTGAGGATCAACAATGTTCCATTTCTATGTTAAGGCTGTTTCCTCTTACAATTAGTCCAATAAAAATAGCTTAAAATTTGGTTGTACCTAGTAGTAATTGTAAACTAATTTCTGTCTATGGATTCGTATGTAAAAATGTATTGAAAAATGATGGTCAAAAGTTTACCACTCTCTCGATGTACCTAGGTCTATTATAAATGATTTTTTAAAATGGCTATCACATATTTTCATATTCTACTTGTAAAGAATTTCGAGTTGCTGAAATATCATTATAAATTATTTTATAGTCTATTTAACAAGCTTCAAATTGAGCCATAATAGAGTTCTATTTTTTCAATAATTCCTGAGATAGAAATTTTACAAAATTAATATTTTTTTTTCAAAAAATGAAAAAAATTGTTGTGAATTTCTTTTGTCATATATCATGAAAACTACTATTCTTATGAAAATATTTATTATAAACTGATTTTATGAGTTGTGATCAATTTACTACCTTTCTTTCGAAGGTTACTGAGGGGAACCATGTACTGTGCTATTTCTGGCACAAACCGATGGTAATAATAATAATAATAATGTACCCTTATAATAATAATCCACCCTAAAGCATTTAAATTACCTTTGTCACCTACTTCCATTTAAAACGCTCCTGGTTACTTCCTTAATATTCCCCCACTTTGATTATAGCTCTGTGGCTCATGTGGGTGTCTCTGGGGACCTTGATGCAAAATTAAAATGGTTAAATAATTGCTTAGTACGATTCATCTTTGGGGTCCCCAGGGAAACCTCTGTCACCCAATTTTATGAATAGTTGAAATTGCTTTACCCCTCCGTCCGTTGTAAATATTTTCTTGCTTCCTTCCTCTACCATGTTATCCGATCCCGCTGTCCATCATACATCTCTGATATCTTTCAATTTAAATTCTCAGTGCATTCTCGCAATACCTCCTCACGGCTTTCAGAATTATATGCAACTGCCCATCGCACTGCAGTCTTTGGTAGACCTTTCCTCATCTGTTCCTTTTCCCTATGGAATTTTATTTCCTCCTCTATTTGTAGTTCTAATACCCTTCCAATCTTCAAGTCTTGTATCTTCGACAACCTTCTGTCCACCCAATTCCGGAAGAATAACAGTTGAAAGTTTCAAATAAGGTTTATATATTTTCTGTATTTAATGTTTTTGTTAATACTTGTAAATATATTGTAATAATTTAATTTATTATTATTTAAAAAGAAATTTATTTCTTTTTTATACTAAATTCAAATATAAAAGAATAATTTGGGTTTTAATTAAGAGCTTTAATACTGAATAGATAATATAAATTTTATTATATAAAAAGACTCTTAATCTCAGGGCGTATTGTTGCTAGGCAATCAGAAACAGGCATTTACAATGATTAACACTTAATTAAATTAAAATCAATCTTACAATGTATTCAAATTTTAGTTATAACAAAACTAACCAAGTTCACGATCTTCTTTCGTTGATCCTTGGTGTCTTCTTTTTTTTTATTGTTCTTGTCTTAGCGTCCAAAATGGCTTCCTCTTGACAGAAATTGATGAGGACCTCCTCATCCTGAAGACATCATTTCTCTTCGGCGCCCCAGACACGAATGACTGCCAAAAACCAAAACCTGTCTCCATGTTGCATGTAAACATCAATTGTTGCACAACAGTTAGGGATTTTTACAAATGATTTACTTTCTGAATATTATTCTCTAGCACTATTTCTTGACTTCTATTTTTTCTTAACTTTACTGTATTTTCAATTATGATGGGAAGAATTAAAATAGTTTTTATGATATTTGAATCTGCTCAACATGGCCTTGATTCAATGGACTTGTCTACTGAAGAATACGTACCGCCATCTTGGTTTTGTTTGGAATCACGAAGTTAATATAGACAATGAAAATTGGTTAGCCTGCTTTTTGGATAAACAAAACAAATTAACAATCTTAAAATGATATATAAAATAAACATATTAAAAACCCTTTATACATCAAAATATATTATTTACTCAAAAAGAGCATATTACAATATATATTAGCAGAATTTGTATCTTTTCATTTATTATTTTTTAGTTTAATTGTATTTAATTTTTTTTTCTTTTTATTTATTATCAGAAGTGCTAGTCATCTTATGTTTTATGATATGACATATGGTTTTACTTTATTTATTCTATTCTTATTTTATATATTCTGTTAATTATTGTTGTTCATTTTTATCGTTTCAAATTCATTATTTTATGATGTTTTATAATTTCATTTTGTATCTTACTCTAAGGCTCTAAAGCCTGATTTTGACACCTGTATATTATTCTAAGGGATCAATCCCAGAATAAATAAAGAACATTACTATTACTAATAGTTTACGCGCCTAACAGCCGTATGATCCCTTTGATGTCTTTTGGCATTGCTATTCTCTGTAAGGTTTACCACCTTTTGAGCATGAGGTTTTACTCCTTCTTTCAAAATTGTATGTCCCAAAAAACTTATCTCTGCTTGGCCTAGTACTGATTTTTCATGGGAGACTTTCAGCCAGAACTACCTTATACGTAGAGAAACCTGTTTCAAATGCTGTATTTACTCAGTCTCGGTTTTGCTAAATACTAACAGGTCGTCCATGTATATCTGGCATACCGATTCATCTAGTCCTCTCAAACACTAGCCCATTAGCCTTTGGAAAGTGATAGGCGCATTTTTCACGCCGAAAGGCATCCGAGTGAACTTGTGGCCTCTCACAAAAGTAAAAAAGGTCTTATGTTGGTCTCTGGGGTGCATCTTAATCTGGTGATATCCTGCCTTCAGATCTAGAGTGCTAAAAATTGTTGTCCCACCCAGCCTGTCGAGAATATCATCGAACCGTGGTAGTAGGTACTTTCCATCAACCGTATTCTCATTTACTTTTTGATAATCAACCACCACTCAATATTTTCTTCGTTTTCATCTGGTGTGCTTTTCTTCCTGACTGCCCACAACAGACTGTTATAGTGAGATGTACTGTTTACAATAATCCCCTGTCTCCTCAGATTATCCTGTTTTTCTCTAATGTGCTGCCAGAGTGCCTGGGATTATCACCTTTCCTTTATGTCCGTTGCCCTATCCTGTTTCAAGGGAATGTCATGTTCTGTCTTACCTGTTACTCCGAGGAACTCTCCTACATTGAAAAATATGTCATCTTACTCATTTAAGATTATTTTCCTCCAGTCTCTTGCCTGCTTAATTGCCCCTATGTATACTCCTCTATCTCCTAAGATCCTTTGGCAGCTGTATCTTTACCTTCCTATCCTAATTTCCCATTTGCTCTTGGTAATCTTTATTTTAGCACCCAATTTTCCTAATAGATCAACTCCAATTATCATTCGATATTAACGGGGCATCCTGTCTTATTACATACAGCACCAAGGTATCTCCTTTTTCTCCCCACCTACACAATCCAATCTCTCTACAGGGCCCACCCAGAGTAACTAGACGGCATTGACAGACCCCGACATGGAGTGACCCTCTCTCACCACTCAGCTTCTCCAGTGCTTCTTGATCCACGGTGGTATTGGAGCTCCCTGTATCTATGAGGCACCTAATTCCTCCTTTTACCCGGATGATTGGCAGACCGCCGTACTCTCTCCTCACATTCTTATTCACTAATGTGCAGTCACCTCTCTGCTGCTACACAACTCAGATCTCCTTCCTGGTTCTTCTCTCTTCCTTGGTAGATTTCCATAAGTTTCTTCTTCTCCGCTGTCCTCTTCCCAGATCCTTTTCTTCTGCTTCAGTCTCTGAGACATCTGACACTTCTGTTGAATCTCTTGCGGATTCATTTCTTCTGTGAGTTGCTCTTCTCCGTCTCAGAATCTGGGTGTTAACATCAATCAGTTCCACCTTGTCTGATCTCTGCCTTCAGTACACACAGGGACATTGTCTCACAATGTGTCCCTTATTTCTGCACTCGAAACACTGAATTCGGAACACTGGGCCACCAGGTGCCCAATTTTGCCACATCCGGGACACTTGCGGTCCTTTCGCTGGCTGCTGTTTCCGGGCTTTGCTTGCCATGGTTTTCTGTTCCTATTTGGTGTTCTCTCCCTTCCGCTGTCCTTGTCTCTTCTTCTTAAAGGCAGGGGAGTTGTTCTAGGCCGATTGTATTTCATCCTAGTCCACCCTGGCTCTTCCACTTCCATTCGGGACTCCTGTTCCCGGGCACTTGTTTCTATTAGCTCCTATGCACACTCTACGAAGGAACATTCTCTTGGAATTCCCTCCTTCTTCCCCAGCTCTTTTGCCAACTGAACCTTTAGTACATTGGATAGGAATTGTATCCGACCCTGTACCTGGATTGTTCCCATCATCTCGCTGAGTTTATCAGCGATTCTGTTGTAGCATGCCAGGAGTTCAGAGGCATACTGCCCATTAGACTATCTCGGTCTCCTGTTCCCGGGCACTTGTTTCTATTAGCTCCTATGCACACTCTACGAAGGAACGTTCTATTGGCATTCCCTCCTTCTGCCCCAGCTCTTTTGCCAACTGAACCTTTAGTACATTGGATAGGAATTGCATCCGACCCTGTACCTGGATTGTCCCCATCATCTCGCTGAGTTTATCAGCAATTCTGTTGTAGCATGCCAGGAGTTCAGCAGCATACTGTCCATTAGACTTTCTCGGTTTCTTGGTCTCCCATATCATCATAAATATATCCTCTTCAGGGGCCCACCGTCCGCCTCCAAACACCTTCAATCTTGCCTTGATGATGCTCAGGTCTCTTCATCAGCTTGAATTTGATTGAGGATACCTTTTTTCACCCTGCAGACGGCTGCTACCCATAACGCCTCAGCATCCTCTTTGTCAAGCAGGTTTTTGGCTGTCTTCCCATCTTTTCGACCAATCAGTCGATCACCCCCTTTTAGGAAATGGCTTAACTCCCCTGTCTTCCCGGTATACCTTTCAAGGTCGGAAACTGCCTTTTTTAAGTCTTGAGCGGTTGCAGTGCCCACTTTGATCCATTCTAGTGTCGTTGCATGAGCTTGTGCTAAAGAGACTTCAGATAGTGGCTGAATTTCTGCCATAGGTGGGTTCCCTCTGCAGCTACAGGTTGATTGACTGCAGCTGGAAGTGGGCTGTTAAATTTCAGACCCACAATGTTTAGAACTGCCACTCTCAGTAGTCCATTACAGTATTTCAGTGTGAAAGAAAAACAATTTTTTTCTTGAGACTAAAAATTGCTTCAGTTTCCAAAGGTCCCAGGTTTCAGTACCACTTAAGTCTGTTCTGGATCAGGATAATACTAAAAGAAGAGAAAACGGGTTTTGACACACTACGCTTGATGGTAACTTTAATACTGAACTTTTTTTTTTTTTCTTTCCTCCTGAATGTATTTATTTACATATATAAAATAGACAGCCTAGGAAATATATACAATAATTATAACAAATCTTGTATTGCCTCTTGGCATTGTAAGATTGGAGTTACATGGTCCGCTGAAGGCGGTATTGCAGTGATAGGATGTTTGCAGGGGGACTCACATAGAATGGGGAGGGATCATTCCGGTGAATGGTGAATTGAACTTTATTGAAGGAGCACCTCCATATATATACATTTGATCGAGTAGATCAGCTGATTTGACCTGTCAGCTGACAATAGCGCTCAGGCCTTAAATTATATATATAAGGGAACTAAATTTAAAATTTTTCAAAATAAAGGCTCTATATTAATTTTATTTTACCTAATATGTATAAAGTGTCTTGAACTTGCTTTTCACAAAATCATATCTTCCATGTACTTAAATTATAAATCTTATGTACAGTGTCTCCCAAATTTTTTTCTATTAAAGAAACATATTTTATTCACTTAAAATAAAATTATTGAACCTGAAAAACTGGAACATTTGATCAATTTATTCTGAGAAGATTAGAAGTATACTGACCTGCAAAAGTTTTGGAAAATCTCAATTTTTTTGAGAAAACCTTAAGTATTTTGAAATAAAAAAACAAAATAGAAATGCCTGCTAAGTACATGGGTCCAGTATAGTTTCCTCACTTTTCCTTTCTTTTTATATCCTCTTATTTTATATGAAAATAGCATTTTATGAAATTTCTATTGAATAGGTAATTAGGTAAATGTGCTTATTAAAAAAAAATTATAAAAGCTGAAGAGAGTGATAAAGAATCTCCGAAATGTCCTAATGGAAAAAATATATTGATTAAGAATCATTGTGTTTGCAGTTGTTAATTTTTGACATTAAGGCAGTATGAGATTTTAAAAAATCAATATAATGTTTTCATGGTTTGTATGACCATATTCAGTTGTTACTTTTACTTACCTTAAATAAAATGGTTAATTTTAATTTAAAATAGATTGGTGAGAAAATATTTTTTTCATTACAATTTTTTTTATTTTTTTATCTATACCATTAATAAAATTAATGTTTCAGTTACAGTTGTTTCAAAAAGTAAAAAAAAAAAAATCATTTGGAGTTTCCATGTCTTTAAAACTACTTATTACACTAAGAACTTAAAGCAGAGTAAATTTGCTAAATATAACCCCTCTTTATTTTTTAATGGAAGGGAGAACCCTCTCTAATTGTTTCCTTATCTCAGGCACAGTCATCATAGTATTCTCATAATTTTTTAGAAGTATCACACACTTAATCTGATTTTTTGTCATCTTTATTTGTCTTTATCTTCGAGTCTTTCTCCATTCTATTATCGTTTAAGGGTATGTTGTATGTACTATGGATTATGGTATTCCTGTACTTTAACCAATGTAATTAATTTAACCTTTTCTGCCCAGTATTTCAGAATGCAATCATTGTTTAAATGTATTATTCTTTTCTTGGTTTCTTAGCATGATTTAATAGAAAAAGTTTTATTTTTAATTAAAATCTAATAAGGAGTTATGACTTAAACAGTAACTTAAGGGAGGTTAAATAAAAATTTGTCTCTAGAAAAAAATTGCTAAGACGCCCCAAACAAATCCATAAGCATTTCTCCTCTAGATTGGAGACATTTAACACTAATCATGCCCCATTTCTTGAAAAAGTACTTTAATATCTTTGTCACTCTTCCTTATACCACATGCAATGCAACAAATTATTATGAATTTTCGTGTTCTGCAATTTTTTTTTTACAAATTTTAAGAGCATACCATAAAGTATTAGTAAGACTTAATTAATTCAAGATATCTTCCATAAGGCTATAAATTGGGTTTATTTATTTTTTGGAATTTTTCAATAGCTTAATAATTATGTTTTTTTAAAATTCCATCTGCGATGTCTGACACCCTAAGGCATTTGCCTTAGTTGCTTCTGCGTTATTACACGACTATTACTGGAGATAAATCGTACCAATCGTCGTAAATAATTTATAATTACAATATTTGCTTCTAATTTTACTGATTGGGTTATTAAAAAACAAAACAAATCTGTTTAAATTTAAAAAGAATAATTATTTGTAGCGTGTTGTTCGAGAAGAGGTTCAAGAAGATAGGATAGAACACTTAGCACTGAGCAATTTTTTATTGTCACTTGGTAACTTGAAGCACTGATAAGTGACCAATATTTGAACTCGATAAAACAGAGGAAAAGTAGCGGGCTGTAGGATAAACAAAAATGATCTGCCATATCGGAGATCTTTTTTAACATCAGATTAAATATAGTTATTGTTTCATGCTTTATCTCGGAACCGTATCTTAATTGAAATGTAAGATTTCGATATACTTCAATCGATCGATTCGGGTAATATCAATAATTACTTTAAAAATTAAAAGAAGTAGAAAATATTATTTAGATTAGTCACATATAATTCTTTAAAAGGGATAATTTGATAGAACTGTAACCACAAATCGTTACGGTTTTATATTTCTTTTATATGACTTAGGAATATACGAAAAGAAACAACTAGCGGTAAGTTAAATATATCTTTTATGATTGGTGTTTTAGTTGCTCCATGCCAATAAAATAGTTAAGCCATTATTTAAAGCCGATTTTTAAGTTAGTTTCTGTTTTCTATTAGTGTAAATCTGTAAGTTTACCTACCTTTTGTTCATGTCTCTTGCTCTTTTCAATAAATCTTCAAGCACACTAAAAAATGGATTTCTTTTTAATTTCATCTTTGGCTATCTGATTTCCCCAAGTCATTTTACGAATTTTTGTTATTGATTACAAAAATCGTTTAGCGCTAGTGAGATCTCTTCAACAAGGTTGACGTTTGTTTATGATTTTTCATTTGATGCCAAATAGCTATCTGTTTAATCTTGCGTAATCGAGTTTTTACTAATTAGCTTGTGAACAATTATTTTTAATTGTTAGATCAATCCAGAGAATTACTGGTGATAAGAAAAATGTTAATAGAAATCAATAGTTACTGTTTGTTGGGTAATCTGATTTTTAAAAAAAGTCATAAGTTTTCACTAAGTATTATCTTTTTGGGGGAACGGGACATAGCCATTCGAAACGTTTCTTAAAGAAACATTGATTTTTACAATTGTTGTGATAGAAGGTTCTCATATTTGTATAATTTATACTAAATTATTTCCAGATTATTGTCAAGGAGCCCTAACGGTTTCTCTTAACTGTTATTCATCTTCATATAAAAAATTAAATTTTATTTTGTTTCTAAACTTCTAATTTAATCTGAAATTAGATTAATGATATATCTATAGTTAAATTGAACATAAGTTTTTTCTTTTTTTTTTTTTCTCGAAATTTCAATTTTCGTCTGTAGCTGGTCTGGTTATAGCTCTAGAAATTATTACTTTTAGGCGTTCTGAACATTCGGTGCTTTTAGTTTCATTATATTTTTATATTCTTCAAAAGTCTACCTTTTGGATTGATCACTGTTACCATATTTATTTTCTCTGAATTTAGATATTGTTGCAAGTTTCTGAGTTTATCCAGTCATAGTGTGGTCGTTAAAAAACTTATTTAAATTTAATATAAGTTGGTTAAAAATACACAAATGTATGTAGTGAAACATTAGTCCATTGCTTCTCATTAAAGGCATCATCACGTTTAGACAGTAGCTGTTCCAGGATTGTCTGGGTGGGAGAGGAAGAAGTCACATCTTTTTACCAGCTGGGTGAAGCAGTTCTGGCTGAACCATGAACTCTTGTCAAAACGGTCTTCAGGACTTAAATCAATCCGTACCAGGATAACATTCATTACTAGTGGTTCTTGATCCGCTTTCACGTTTGCCATATGCCTCAAATTTAAAATATCTACAAATGCTTGATAAATAAGGAAAGAAATAAACGTCTATATCCATACGCTTGTGTGTTCCCAAACGTCAAACATGGCGAACCTCGAGCAGGGTTCCACTATTTAAACTATTTTTATTGTAAAAATTATTTAAATTATTATTTATAAAAAGAAGCAAAATGAAATGTGTTTAAGTGAAAGGAAACGTAACTATCGGTAAAGAAGATTGTAGATGATAACAAATTTTAGAAATGGTATTAGGTAGTCATTATAACCTTTATTAAATGCAACTTTTTTTTTTAATTTTGATGAGATACCTATTAATTTAATTATGTATGCATATAATCACTTTTTTAATTATTTGCTCTAAAACGGCTCTAACGATTTCGACTAAATGCCTCTTATCAATGATATTGTACATAAATTGAATGGTTTTAATATCAGCAAAATCTTATCACTATTAAAATTTTCAAAATATCTTGCTCTAAAATACCTTCAATTTTGTTTATTTGAAATAATTAATCATATCTCATTGTTAGAATCGTAAAAAGTGAATAAACATATATTATGAAACAATTTGATCATTAATTAAATAAAAACAAATAAGAAATATTTTCTGGACTTAAATAGTAGTTTATATGATATTTTCTAAAATAAATTGATTTATTGTTGTTCAGACTTTTAATTTATGAAAAAATATATCTCAGGAATCATAATACGTACAGATGTGTGCTAGCACTCAAATTAAAGTACTATAAAGTAGTTTATAACTTTTATCTTCTTAGGAGTAGTAGTTTATATCATATTTGACAAAATAAATTCACAAAATATTACTTTCTAGTTGTTTTGATAATATTTTTGGTTTTTGAAAAATATATCTCAGAAACCGTCAGACTTACATATGTCTGCCAGTACTCAAAATAAAGGTAATTTAACTTACTATAAAGTAGTTTTATGGCACTTATCTTCGTAGGGGTAGTAGTTGTTATGCTATGATATTTGCATATGAATATAAATTTTGCACATGAAATTTTCTTCAAACCACTATAAATCAATGTATTTTAACAAATATCATAAAAACTACTACTCCTACAAAGACAAACGTTTATAAACCACTTTATAGTACATTAAACTAGCTTTAATTTGATTTTTAATTGACATTTGTACATTGCAAGGTTCCTGAGATATAGCTTTTCTAAAATAAATTCACTAACTACTGATTTTTCAGTGCATTTGTTATGAAATGTTCCTTTTTAAAAAGCTATATCTCGAGAACTATTGGATGTAAATAGCTCTATTATGTCTCATATTTTAGGAAATTCATTCTACTTTAAATGATATTCTTTTAGGTTTTCTAGTATTGTTGTTAGTTT
The DNA here is from genome assembly GCF_000696795.3 of Halyomorpha halys. Lineage (NCBI taxonomy): Eukaryota > Metazoa > Arthropoda > Insecta > Hemiptera > Pentatomidae > Halyomorpha > Halyomorpha halys. The sequence goes on along the minus strand of NW_027108759.1, from coordinate 102,862 downwards.
TAAAGACATAGAGCTCCGAATGAAAAATTAATTTTTATTGAACGTTTGAAACAGCCATCATTTTTTATTCCCCCAACCTATACTTGGCAGACTCATCAGTTTTGACTATTAATTATTCATAGTTTTCATTGAAGTAATCAGAAATTGGGGTGAAATAACTGCCTTTTTTTCTCCCCGGCTCTTGTACTATTCCTACAATCTTTTTTTATTTCCTACAATATTTACCAATAATAATAATTTCATTTGCATTTGTTATGAAATGTTCTTTTTTAAAAAGCTATATATCGAGAACTATTGAATGTAAATAGCTCTATTAGGTCTCATATTTTAGCAAATTTACTCTACTTTAAATGATGTTCTTTTAGGTTTTCTAGTGTAGGTAGTTAGAAGAATGAAAAATTATTTTTTTTTTTTAATGTTTTGAAGGAGACGTTTGAACGATTTTTTATTGCTTCTAATAATTCTCATAAATTCTTGCTAGTAATTCATAGTTTAAATTAAAGTAATCAAAAAGTAGGGTGAAATGACTGCCTTTTATCTCCTCTTGGGCTCTTGTACTATTATAACCCACGACAGATATACGACCTAAGCTAGATTTCATATATTGAAGCTTAACATGACAGTACCACCTGCATAACAATTATTTATATTTAGTATAGGCGCTTGTTTACAGAAATATTTTTACTCCTTCTGTAGACAGCACGAATCGAATCAGAAATGTGTTGATAGTGAAAGAAGTGATTACTAATCCAAGTAGAGGGAGAGGTATGAGTTTCCACGAAAAGATGGGAGACAATTCTAGTTTAAACGGATGGTGACGTGGCGGTATTCACTTCATTTGAAGAACCTAAGGCGCCAGGGATCTCCTTGCCTTTCGCTTCTTCGCCGAACGCGAGCGACTTTCTACTTAAAATATGCGTTACCAAGATAGTTATTGAGGATTTAGCTGTAATAAGGACTCATCTTTCAATAGATCGAGTTAACTATTTAATTACACGAATAGATAAAATAATAATTTGTTTTGAATGGAATATGGTCCAGGAGCGGTAAAAAACAAACAAACTCTAATAGTAGAATTATACTATTTTATTGAGCCAACGTTTCGCCCCACGTTGCAGGGCTTCGTCACGGCTAAAAAAGATACAAACACATAGTAGATAGATACAAGATACAAACACATCAACTCCTGCAATCCACTTGCATCTAAATTATCAGAGCACGCATTAAACCTGAACCATACTTTTAATTTCGACAATCCTTCCATTCTTGCCACTGTCCCCAACCACACCAAACATCTCATCTCAAAGTCCATTTGCATAAATTTGACAGAGAATTCCGTCAATCATAAAGTTAATAAAGACTGCATCTCCCTTACATATCGAAACATTTTGAACATAATAAAATCCACATAATACTTTTTTTTTTTTTTTTTTCACTTTTTTCTGCATTTCAGAAGCCCATTTTCTTCTTTTTCTAAATTCTCACATTTTTTATTTTTTCATTTAATTTATTTATTTATTTTTATTTTATTTTTTTTTAAAATTTTTATATTCACTATCCTTCCTGTTTCATTTATATTCATGTATCTATCTTTTAATTTATATTCATGTGTTATCTTCTTAAGTGTACTTATATTAATTACTTTATTATTAATTTTCTATTATATTTTACACTTTTCTGTATCCCCGCTCATTTGGTATATTTTGTTTCTTAATTACTTACACACATTGTATCCCATTATTTTATACTTTACTGTTCACCTAATTTAAATACTTTTTTACTTTGTTTATTTTAAAAATTTGTTTCGTTATTGTGGCATAACTGTCGTCCCCACTCCTCCCAATACCAACCGTCAATTTGTTTTTGACTGCCGTCAAAACAGGTATGCATTCTGTCTCATCATTTGATTTGTGTTTTTTTTTTTATTTTTACATCTCTTTATTTGTATTTTCTTTAATATTTCTTCTCTTATCTATCTGTTACTATTACCCTTTTCATTTACTATTTACAACCTTTAATTTTTCTTATTATATCTTACTTTTTTACATTTTATACCTCTGTTATTTTACACTTATGTTTTTTTTTTCTCTCTTTTTTTTTTTCCTTTTGTAACTATGTGTTTGTATCTTTTTTAGCCCTGACGAAGCCCTGCAACGTGGGGCGAAACGTTGGCTCAATAAAATAGTATAATTCTACTATTAGAGTTTTTTTTTTACCGCACCCGGACCATATTCCATTCATCTATTCACACGGTCAATCAACAATCTTCCAATAATTTGTTTTGTGTAATACATTCCATATTTCTAGTACTGCAATTGCAGAGGGTATTAATAAAACTCAATTATTTTTTTTATATAATAAAAATCAAGACTGATAAAATTAAAAAACCAACTAGCTGGCCGCCTGTCATTTCCAAACCTCCAGAACTCGTGCTCTGGGTTGGACACCTGATTTAAGGCAATACTTTGCTACTTAATTGTTTATAATTTTAGTTTTTGTACCATGCCCTTCAATTTCCTGTTCCCACTTGGAGGAGTCCCGTGATACTCCTCTGCAGCTCTAGTCCAGTTTTTCAATAACTGTCGATATTAACAGAAATTTAACCCTAAGCTATTAGTAAAATTGAGCCATAAATATCTACTTCGTTTTGTTCTAGTAGAACCAAGTTGTATTTATACCGACACTTGATATATCACTTAAAAACGAATTAAATTAAGAACAATTTTTAACGTTTATGGACCCCTTAACTAGGTTTAGAAAAGATTCTCTTGTGATTAGTAACTGTAGATAGAATGGAGGTGTTTTTATCTTAATAGGAGCAAAGGCCTGGATAGCATTCTTTGTTTGAGGGTACACGAACCACAGTCATCAGTCGGATGGGTGTCCGCTGATATTCTTTATGTCCCTGGAAAGAAAATGAAAGTATGTTCTCAAAGCGCATTTTAATCTATTTTCATGTTAAAATTATACCAAAAATCTAAGACTCATGGACTACAAAAAAGTTTTAGCTGAAGTTTTTGAATCTCATTTCTTATTAATATGTTTTTTTTTTGTTTTTTTTTATGACTCTTCAATCTGTTGTTTCATGGGATTTTTAATTTCACTTACCTGGATGGATAAATGGATATATGGAATATATAGTTAGGGAAAGTATTGCGATCGTGCAAAATTTCGAATTCGATATTTCGACGGAAGTACATGTTTTGAGGTCCCCTGAGTCCAAAAAACCTAGTCTCGCAAAATGATCTGTGTATCTGTGTGACTGTAGGTGTTCAGCCTAGCACATTAGCGAAAAGTCATACAAAACTCAGATTACGTAATTCAGGCTGGCGCTGGGGCATAGACAGGGTCCGCGGCTCCCCCCCCCCCACCCCAGATTTTTGGGACCCAAGAAAAAAAGGCAGAAAATAGTGAACTTATTTGATAGATTGATTTGTTTAAATCAATGAACGCAACCCATCCCAGAATAGGTGGTTCATATTTTTGCCAGCAATCCCAGAAGGCTGATGCTCTCATAGCAAACTTCTTAATCACCTCTTATATTTTTATATTTATTGTGTGTATTTATGTACAATAATTAAGTTTATGCTAGATTTTCAATAATTTATTGTGATTATAGGTAATAAAAATTTAAAAAGTAATGATTGAATTTTATGAAGTAGAAATAAAATGATGGGGGTATTTCTTGGAATACGGAATTACATCTCTCTCTTTTAACCCAACGTTTCAGAATGGACTATATATATATATGTTTCTTTTGTGTAATGGGCTGAGGCCTGCTTCCCCCTTGGAGAAATCCTGCCTACGCCCATAGGCTGGCATATTCCTTACGGATGTGATAACAAGATTTTCGACGAAATCGACTGACCGGAAGGGACACTTTATAAAATCAAATTTTCACAAATTAAGTAATTGTATCAAATTTTCTCGAAAATACTAACGAGTATTATTAAACTCGTCTTGTCAATGTAGAATTAAATGGTGTTTAATATCAGCCAGGTCTTATCCTTAGTAGTTTTTTTTAAACAAATTTTTAAAAAATCTTTCTCTAAATTGCCTTTAATTTTGTTTATTTGAATAAAATGAACAGTTTTTATTGTTAGCAATAATAAAAAATAGATAAATACAAAATATTAAAGAATTTTACGAATATATAAAGGATAAAATATATATATAAATCCGATACTAACGGGAAAACAGACCACCTAATCTTTTCTAATTGCATTACGGCTTCGTATCTTTGTTAAACTGTTCATTTCTAGGCAGGAACAAAATTACTATTCGCACCCCAAGAAACTCTAAAATAATAATTTTTATAGTAACAGAAACATTAAATTAAAATATTTATAATTCGGCCTTCCCAGTTCTTTCAAAAATCACAAAAATAGCTTCAACTCGAGCCCACTCATCTCCATAAAATGTTATAGAGGATGTAAGTGAAATTTGTGTGATGCGTGCACCGGACAAATTTTTTTTCATGTAACTTGTTAGTCAGATGGCTGTAGCTGCATTAAAGCTACTGTCGTTAGTCAGATGGCTGTAGCTGGATTAAAGCTACTGTCGTTAGTCAGATGGCTGTAGCTG
>NW_027108759.1:95410-98063 GCF_000696795.3 Halyomorpha halys | reverse complement strand
AGCTACTGTCGTTAGTCAGATGGCTGTAGCTGCATTATAGCGACTTGATCTAATGACCTTGGTCCCGGATCAAATTGCATCCATCGATTTCAGTTACACGTACCCAAATGTATTTTCCTTTACTTTGCTATATTTTAACAGTTCGTTCTACTTGGCCCGAGGTTAAGGAATAGTTTGAAAATTTATCTGAAAATATTTTATCAAATTACATTTACTACTTTCGCTTGTGAATGTACTTCAGAATTGTTTTTGTCTCGCGTGTGTTTCAAATACGACTCGAAATAATACAATTTTCACAATTACAGACGTATCACATACATACGACACTCAAAATACCGACTGTGACAGAATTTATATCGAGGAAACATTAAATTTTTTGATCCAGTACTGTACGAACCCATTATTCAGGACACTGACACTGACAGACTCGACTGAGGACTACTAATTTACTGACAATAGACATTACGAAATCTGGTGAGTCCCATCATCAGACAACCCATATTCCAATTTTCAGGCGAATCTCTTTCCTCATTCCCCTCTTAAAATACATTTGAATGAAATGCAGTACAAGAGATAAATATAGTTAATAATGAAATATATATCAAACCCTTTAGATCCATTGAGCAAAGGAAAAAAGAAAAGAAAAAAATTACTAATTTATTCTGATACGATAAAATTCACATAATCTAATTAAATTACCTTCCTGGCTACTATGGTATGGAAATTTTTACTGGTACCGAATTTAGATCTTTTCCACATAATTTTCAAGAGAACTCACCGAAGGAATTGAAAATAATTTTTCAAATATCGAGGGGTAACCAAGCATCTGCAATTGATACCATACAATCTATATTATTTAAACAGTTACCCAAGAAAGGTTCATTTTTGTTACCTTCTCAATTTTTATCTGAGCCTGCATGGAGGTATGCTGTTGTCTTGTCCCCTCTACTTAAACTGGCTAAGCGAAATGGCAAACCAGAACTCTACTGTCCGATCGGATCGCCATAGAAATAAATGTCAACCTCACAGGCTGGATTTGAACCAGCGGCCCTGCAGTTCCGAGGGTTTTACAATATTAGGGTTTTGAAAAAAAATAACTTTCAAACTTAAAAATTAGTCATTAATCTACGGTCAACTATCTACACCTCATTAAAAATTTATGTAAATATCATCATCAATCATCAATCTTGCTCGCTCTGATAAAAGACTTCGAGAATTTGAGCTAATAAATTTTTTGGACTAATATTTTTTGGTGGTCAGTCTCTGTTTTTCAGAAATATAATCTAACACAAAAATTATTTATTAAATATTTATTTATTATATATATCTACTTTATTTGTATTTCATTTATATAAGTTTTTCTTCTTTAGGTATTTATAGTGCTACCTTTAAACCTACATGCATATTTATAAACTAGGCTAAAAAGTTATATATAGATGAAGGAGTATGATAAAAGTACCTAATATTTATTTTTTAGTCAATTGTAATCGGTCCCACAGAGACTCGCTCTTTAAAAACTGAGCTAGTTGGAACCTCTTGAAAAAGAAAATCTGGTAACTGCGACCTGAGTCAACTCATCGTTTTAAAACGACAATATTTTGTTAGATTTAAGTGATGGAGGAATGGTTTAGAATTCATTACCTACCTATAGCTTAGAGGAGCTTGAAATTGATAGTTCTTCAAGAAAATTAAGTAATGAAACGTTGAAAAATGGTTAAACAACTTTTATTTGGTATAATGAGCCATGAATTGATAGATAATTAATGATATTGATCTTTATAATATTATTTATGGGCGCCATCCTCCAATTATTGTATTTCAGTTACTCAGTTTTTGAAGAATAATGGTCTTTCTGAATGAGAATAAACGTAAAAAAAATAATTTGAAAATCTCGGTTTGAAAAAAATAATCAAGACACACTAGAATGAATCAGAGAACATTTCATTTTTATCATTCTGGTCTTAATCAAATAAACTTCACTCGGTTTCAGGATGTGAAGAAGAATAAAAAGTGTGAACATTTATCTTGGTGATCAGTCCCGAGAGTTCTACATGGTCATTACCGATTTAGTACAAGAGCCGGGAAGAAAAAAAGGTAGTTATTTCGCCCCAATTTTTGATTACTTTAATGAAAACTATATATATTTACTAGTCAAAACTGATGAGTCTGCCAAGTCTACACTACCTATGTAGGGGGAATAAAAAATAACGGCTGTTTCAAAACATTAATTTTCCATTCGGAGCTCTATATTTTAAAAACTACCAACAACATTAGAAAATCTAAATGAACATTATTTAAAGGAGAGTAAATTTTCTGAAATATGAGCCTTAATAGAGCTATTTACGTCCAATAGTTCTCGAGATATAGCATTTTAAAAAGCAACATTTCATTAAAATCTACTGAAAGATTAGTTGTTAATTAATTAATTTTGAGAAATCTATATCTCATGTGCCGTGTACGGGGCTTCGGGGTTTCTAAGTCCGATTAGGGGTTCCCCATACAGGTATTATATTTATATATTAATGTAATATATGTATCTGTATTTATATATTTATATTATGTATTTATATTATATATTTATATTATGTATCTCTATCAGTTCCTGATGGGAACCGACTGAAAAGGGATGCGCTATATTTAATTCAACCCCTAG
>NW_027108759.1:94071-94635 GCF_000696795.3 Halyomorpha halys | reverse complement strand
GTTTTTAGAGAGGCCCGTGTGAGATAAGGGGTGTTTATTTGTTATCAATTACGGCGGCTATTTCTGTGTACTTTCTAATGTCTAAACTGGCCACCTGCAAGATAAGGGCTGTTTATTTGTTTAACTCTACCAACACGGTTGACCGTGTCCCAGAGGGTGCATACCCTCTGTTATCTATATGTCTCTGTACATTTCTTTAGATCTGTAGCCGACCGATGTTTGCATATGTCCGGCGGTATCTTTGGCATGCCGACAAAAGAAATTATTTTAAGTTAAAAAACTCCAGCTGGTGCCTCTCATACATATCACATGATGTATAGATGTCTATTAGCATTCAAATTAAAGATAGTTTAACGTACTAGTTTATGACTTTTGCCTTCGTAGGAATAGTAGTTTTCATGAAATAGGCTAAAATAAATTTTATTTATAGTTGTTCGGACAATAAGTTTGAGTTTTGAAAAAGTTTATTTCAGAAATCATAGGACATAAAGATGTCTGTCAATACTCAAATTAAAGCTAGTTAAATTTACTATAAAATAGTTTATATCGTTTATCTTTGTAGGA
>NW_027108759.1:57788-91761 GCF_000696795.3 Halyomorpha halys | reverse complement strand
AACATACTACATATTTACCTATTGTATTATTTTGTACAGTTGTAAATTACATTAAATAAATAATTAAAAAAAAAATCTTTGTAGGAGTAGTAGTTTTTATGATATTTGACAAAATAAATTCACAAACTGTTAATTTCTAGTTGTTCGTATAAAATGTTTGATTTTTGAAAAAATATATCTCTAGATCCATAAGACGCACATGTGTCTGCCAGCACTCAAAATAAAGAAATTTATCTTCATAGGGATAGTAGTTTTCATGATATTCCCATATGAGTATAAATTTGGCAAATGAAAATTTGTCCGAACAACTATATCAATTAATTTATTTTAGCAAATATCGTGAAAACTACTACTCCTACAACAATAAACGTATTAAACTACTTCTTAGTCTATTAAACTTGCTTTAATTTGAGTGCTAACAGACATCTGTACGTCAAATGGTTTATCAGATATAGATTTTTCAAAATAATTTCACTAACTACTAATCTTTCAGTACGTTCTGTACAACATTTTTATGAAATATTGCTATTTAAATTGATCTATCTCGAGAACTATTGAACGTAAATAGCTCTATTAGGGCTTACAGTTTAGCAAATTTACTTTAAATGATGTTCTCTTAGATTTTCTATTGTTGTTGGTAGTTTTTAAGATATAGAGCTCCGAATGAAAAATTAATTATTTTTAACATTTCCAAAAAGCCGCCATTTTTCATTCCCCCTACTTACTTGGTATACTTATCAATTTTGACTAGTAATTATACTTAGTTTCTTTTAAAGTAATAAAAAAATTGGGGTGAAATTACTGACTTTTTTCTCCTCTTGTGCTCTTGTTCTAATAGGGATTATATTTGGGATTATATCTGTATATTAGCTAGTATTTCAGAACCTATTTATGGATATTCAATTTTTTGTCAATTTTGATTTTTGTGAAATTTTTCATCTTTGATTGCACTAGCATAAATGAAAATTCTTAAGAGGCTAGAGTGACTGAGTTGGCAATGGAGAGGCAAATATTTTATATTATTGAAATATTCACTATTTTTAGGACCTCTTAGCTTTGACAAGTGGAGTTCACAATTGGTTCTTCAGGACACTAATGTTTGTGAAATTAAAAACATAAAGCATTATTATATTCTTTCACGCTCTTTTTTTTTATTAATTAGGAAAGGATGGTGTTTTCATCTCCCACCCAAAATTGAGTGAAATTGTAATTGATGTAACGAGTCTCTACTTTCAGTTTAATATTTTTCCTTGTTTTTTTTTTCTTTAAGTCATGAGGGTATTTTCCCAATTAAGTCAGTTAACTTATATAAAAAAAAAAAAAAACAGTACTTAAAGCTTCTGTTAGTTTCTCTAGATTTTGATTAAACATATGATATTTGTAAATAACATTGAATACTATGTTCTATATTTTAGGGTTTTATTGTCATAATAAATCTGATAATACTGAAAAAGTTAATTATTTAGGAAGGACGAATTTTTTTTGTTGTGTTCGAACTATATTTTATATAAATTTTTTTTAAAATAATTTATTTATTGTTATTTACAACTGTATACACATATATACAACAAGTAAATTTGCTGTAGGTGACATAGTGGTAAATGTGATTTGGTGGGATTTATTGTAATTTATTTTAATCCTCCAGTTTTGGCATCATTGTTCAAGAGTGGTGATGTGGGATTGGATGGTTTGGGATACAATGTAAGGATCACCGTTCACTGACAATAGACATGTGTCATCGGCATACGTGGTGAGGATAGTGTTAGATGGGTTGGGATGTCAGCTGTGAAAACTGTATAAAGGATAGGACCAAGGATACTACCCTGAGGTACACCAGCAGACTGACGGAATAGGGACGAATAAGCGACGTTGTAATTTACTTGAAATAATCTGTTGGAAAGATAAGAATTATTTTATGTTTATAATTGTTTATGATAAAAAAACTAAAACTGATTATTACTCAATTATTTTTTTTTATTGAAATTATACAGTAATTAGATGTTCTATTTTGTTTTATCTCTCCCTACACTTGTATCTCATTTCCAAGATTAAACTTTTTTCACTAATATAGTCAATACCACGAAAACTTTCATATTAAGTGTGCTCCTGCGTCCGGATATTATCAAGAAACATTCACAGAATAAAAAAAAAAAGAATAAATCGACTTTAATTTTCTTTTTAAATTGGAGAACGTCACTAATCACTATGAGACACTGCATATTTTGTTTGTCTAAATAAAAATATTTATATAAAAAGTTCAGTTAGTTTATATTTATCTAAGGCATTCTGACTTTAGTTGGATTATTTTTTATGTAACTGATAAAACCAAGAATTAAACGAGGTAAGTGTCACAAAGAATGAATCAATCCGTTGTGTTAAAAATAAATAAGGAAACTGACATTATTAAATAAGGAAACTAATGAATACAAATTTAATGGGCTACAAAGATTTACCACTAGAACCCGGCTTAGTGGGCGCACAATGTCTAGGATCGAACTGAAAAAAAAAAAAAAATTACAAAGAAAATGTTTTAGAGGTGTTAAGCAAAGTTTTATCGTAAATGAGTTGTTAAGTAAGCCCAGATTGTATGTGATTTTGTTTGCAAGCATTTTTCAATCAGTTGATGGAATATCCTGAAAGGTCGGGTTACTCAGGTGCAATTAGCTTTATTTTTTTGCATATATTTTAATATTTGACGATTCATGCATATTTGGATTATTTTAGTGAAGTAAAATAAAAAAATCAAAACGTAACGTTGCAGATGAAATCCCAGATTACAATCGTAGGTTCATTCTCAACGGACTGCGGATTTTTTTCATTTCCCGGCTTACCATTTCCTCTTCTAATCCCTTTTAAACACACGCTCAATTTCCCTATCTGTCTGTTGCTTACTTTCTTTACAAATTATTATTTAAAGTACGAAAAGTAAGTGCATCGACAAAACGTCTATCAGGAAATTGAATTGAATTTATCTTGAACAGATGACAGGACCTTAGAGCGCAGATAACAATAAGTACGGCGTCAAGCGACAACCTCACTTTTATTGATATTTAAATAAGATAATTTAGTTTTTCTTACTTTATTTTTATATCAGATAAATCCAAACAATTTCTGGAAACAAGTTTATTGTTAGAAGAAAGATTTAAATTATTTAATCAATTTAAATACATTGTAATTCGTGTACCAGGATGTGTAGGAAAAGCTATGAAAAATTCAGGTCACTCTATTCTGGAAAACATGAATACATTTTTTAATGTAAATGATTAAGTCCTCATCGAAGTTTACCACGATCCAATAATTTTAAGAGTATAGATATTTATCCACACGATGTTTATTGATTAAGAAAGATCATTTTATGATTATGAAAATATTTTAAATTATAGAAGACTAGGTTCCACATCAATAAATTTATAAATGCCTTTGCTAATCGTACTAATAAATCGACTGGTAAATTTGAGTTGTATTAGTATTGTTCATGTTGTCATATAGTATTTAAATACAATAATTGCTATTTTTATTTTATTACTCATTGTGTTTCTACTACTTTCATATTTTAATTTTTAAATGTGTCTCATTCTGTATTTTTATTCGCTTACATAAATATTTTTAATGCGTTTACGTACTTACTATTTCTTATTTGTTATCACGTGTTTTAATTATTTGTATTTTCGATGGCGTTTATTTTGTATTTTTTTTTTAAATATTGTCAATTAATTTTCCCTTTTAAAAAAAATTTATGTTTTTCATTCGTTAATGACTGTAAATTTTCGCATTTAAATTATTAAAAAGTGGTTCATATTATACAATATTTAGAATATTTTTCGTTTGATTTTCGATCAATTTGTTCCTTATTGTTCAGAACTTTTTGTGTGTAAATTATATGTTAAGTATATTTTCCTTGTTGCTCATTGTTTTATAACAGTGTTTTGAGGTGATATATTTCGAAATAAATATTATATCTTATAACATTAACTCATTTTATTGACTGAATTAATTAAAATCGTAACGTGACGATTAGGACGTGTTAGAAATTTGTTATGACGTTTTGACTTGAAAACTGATGAAAGTCAGATTAAATTTAGAATGTTATATAAATAATGTATACATACAAAAAATTGACGCATTATATATTGATTTGGAAAATAGAACATAACGGACATATTTATGACCTATAATTTTCATATTATGAAAAGTTTGTTGGCTATTAGTTATTTTACATGTCAATTTGTATAGAAGTTTTGGCTTTTATTTTAATTTATAGTCTAGTTTATCTATTTTACAGATTTAAACAAAATTTGAAAATTATTGTATGGTTTATTTTTGATTATGAACTATTTTTACGTCAAAGAGGGGAATTAATTTTTATATTATAAACGTTAAAATGTTATCATCTTAGAATTCATTGTCATGTTATCGTAAATAAGGATAAGGATTATTAATCGCACCTAAAACTAAAGAGTCTCTTATCAAACTTTAAGAAAAAAAAAAAACCTTGTTCCTAGTAGTGTAAGGAAAACATTAAAATAAAAAAGTTTATTAGTTACGTACCTATTTCCGTTGGAGCTGAAGTTAACATTCTATGAACGGCATCTCCACTTAGCACACCTTGCCTGGGCGGCTACCATGGAAATACTGAATGATGAGTGACGTACTATCACTTTTTTTTTAATATGATTAAATTACTTATCGATATATTATCATCAATTGATTGTATCGTTATCTACTTTTATTTTTTAAATACTGCTATCCCAAATGTAAGCTTAAAGTTTTTTATATTACAAATATACATAATAGACTAATTACATATATACAAACATTAGTGAAAAATCTTGTATTGCCAGATGGCATTTTAAAAGGGGATACATATTCCGCTGAAGGCAGTTTATACAGCGGTGACATGTTAGCCGGGGGACTCACATAGAATGGGGAGGGACCATTCCGGCTGGAACTAACCTTTGGAAGTATGTATTTAAGTATTTCAGAAATATATCGATTTATTTTTTGTATCGATTTATTTTTTACATCGACTTTATTTACCTATATATCAAATATGTAATTCGACACATTGTTGAATAAAATATCCATAATTCGATCTACCCAGCATTGACTTATGCCCTCGATCGCTACGGAATACCGAATTAGAATGAGTAAAGTAAAAAACTTTGTTATTTTTTATACTGGGTTATACGTTATTATTTGTACAATTATTATTCACGTTATTCGGAAAGTGGAGAGTTTTTGCAAAAACTAGAAGACCATGCTCTAAGGCAGGAGGAGTTAATAGAAGAGCTAATGACAGGAAAGAAAGCTTAAAAAACCTAAACCACTTTACTGGAATGTTGAGTAAATAAGGCTGAACAAGCTCATCTTTCAAATCCTGTAGGAATCAGGAGCATCCCTGCCCAGGGTTACGGATCAACAAAGGGCATAACATTTTCCATCGGGTACTAGCTATTGAACTAGAGGATCTGGACTGCGTGGAAAGGAAAAGGTCAGGAGGATCCTCGACCACCGTCCATCATTGTGTGGTTCGTGACAAGATAATTTATCCTATCTTCTGATCCTCTGAAAGCTAACGTCTTATACGTAGCATCTCTCGATGACGTTAATATCCCAGAGCGTTGCAAAGCCGCAAGAGCTAGGTTATGACTGTTGCCAGAGATGAAGTGGACGTGGGCAATGTACAAATAGTATGTAATGATGAAGTATTGGAAACAGTGGATTTCTATACCTACCTTGGAACCATTTTCAATAAATCTGGCAAAATTGGTGTCCAATAGGATAAATAAAGCTAATAGTATTTACTACCAGATATGCAATATTACAATCAGCAGAAATCACAATATACTATTGTGGGAAAGAGGGAGTTAGGTAAGGATATCAAGCGCCATATCTTTAAAGCAATATATCTTCCAATACTATTATATGGCAGTGAAAGTTGGGTGACCCAAGATAAGCATATGAGCAGGATTACGGTTACTGAAATGCGATTTTTGCGAAGTATATTGGACAAAACTAGGAGAGATAAGATAAGGAATGAAAGAATAAGAGAAGAATTTCAGACCCCCTCAGTAAAATCAGTGATTGAAACCGACAACTCCGATGGTATGGACACGTCTGTAGAATGGGGGAAGACAGAGTGCCAAGAAAATGTATGGAGGCGAGGCCGACTGGTAGGAGACCACGAGACAGACCTAGAAGGAGCCACGTGGAAAGCTACATGGAACATAATATCCAAAGACAAGGTCTAGAAAGAGGAAAAACGCTGGCTCAAATGAAGATGATTGCCCTGGAGCGAGGTGTGTGGAGCAAGTGGTTAGAGGCTCCTCCACGCTGAAAGGGACTTAAGGAGGATGAGAAAAAAGAAGAAGAACTTTATTAGCAATAATAAAAATGGATAAACAAATCATAACATGGAACAAGATATTAAAGAATTTTATGAATAATTAAAGAAAAAAAAGTAAAAATAGTAACGGAGTTCGAATCGGTAAAAGGTTGGACCAATCTCTCCCGATCGCTTACGGCTTCGTTATCTTTTGTTAAAATGTTGTATTCTTGACTGGAAGTTGATATTCGTTGTTCCTATCCCCAATAAACCTTAAAATACGGACTTTCATAGATTCATTAAAATGAAATTTTTGTTCATCATTTTTGCCTTTCCTTGGCTTTAATTTTTTTCCCCACCACTCTACACCAAACTTGGAACATATGTAAGGGGGTAAGTGAAAGTTGTGTAATGCACGCACTGCACCAGATTTTTTGTTTTATGTTTCCTGGAGCCTGTTTCATAATGAAAGTCAATAGCATTAGTCCATAAATACAAGTACACAAAAACATTCAGAACACACTGGGGGACTCTGCTGCTCCTTCATATTCAACTGTTGCTAAGTGAACCAGTGAGTTTAAATTTGGTCGGGAGAGCTCAGATGATGATCCGCGGGTGATGATGGACGGCCAAAAAGTGCTACAACCCCAGAATTTATCGCAAAAGTGCATAAAAAGGTCATGGAGGATCGTTGACTGAAAGTGTGTGAGATTGCTGGAGCTGTTGGGATGTCATCTGAACAAGTTTATCGCATTTTAACCGAAGAATTGGGAATGAAAAAAGTATCCGCAAGATGGGTGCCGTGGGTCTTGACATTGGACCATAAACGCACCAGATTGAAAATGTCCGAACAAAATCTGGCCCGTTTTCAGCGCAACCAACAAGATTTTTTGCGCTGGTTTGTGACTACAGATGAAACTTGGGTCCACTACTGTACTCCAGAGACAAAACAGCAGTCAAAGCAGTGGAAACATGCTGAGTCACCACCACTAAAGAAAGCAAAGGCAGTATGTTGGGCCAGAAAGGTCATGGCCTCAGGTTTCTGGGATGCAAAAGCCATTCTGCTGATAGATTATCTTCCTACTGGCCAAACAATTACGTCAATATTACACAAACCTCCTAGACCAACTACAGGAAAAGATACACCAAAAAAAGGTCTGGTTTGGCAAGGGAAAAAGTCATTTTTATCATCTTTTACCGCACAAAAGTGCTATTGCCATGGCAAAACTTCATGAACTGAATTGTTGCTACATCCACCTTATTCACCTGATTTGGCACCATCAGATTTTCTTCCCAGATCTCTTCCCCAAGCTGAAAATATTCCTAAGTGGACGGAGATTTCCTACAACGGAAAAACTGACAGCGGAATTGGAGAGGTATTTTGCAGGCCTGGAGGAATCTCATTTTCAAGATGGGATCAAGGCATTGGAACATTGCTGGACCAAATGCATTAGTCTACAGAGAGACTATGTTGAAAAATAAAAGCAGTTCTATCAAGGTAACACACATCTTTCTAGTACATTCTGAGAACTTTTCAAACCACTCTCGTATATGAAATGTATACTGTATAATGTAATGTATTATATAATATATGATGTATTAAATGCATATCTAACACCTAAATTGATATGTTTTTTTTCTGAATGTATGTATTAAATTGATATGTAAATTTCTGAAAAATAGTGAAACTTGTATTTACTTTAAGCGGGCTATGTTTCTTCTATGATATAAATGTGAAAAATAATTGTTTTTAGTTAAAAAATTTTTTTAAAATATATTGTAATTATGTTAATATTAAAAGGCATTAGCAAAAAAATAATTTTCTTTGAATATTTTTGGTTTGGTTCTGTTAAGGATTAAAAAACATGATTGATATGTTTCTTCTTAATGTTGTCCTAATTCCTCTAAACTGTTTATTAGAAGTATTTTTTCACTTTTGTTTATCTTATTGTTTTAGAATTGTCTCGAGCATTTTTGGCTTCATTCATACTAGTTCTAGATCTGGTTATTATGATGCAAGATTGGGATTTCCCCCATTTTACTACAACAGTTCATATTAATCTTCCTGGGTTCTCAGTGTCAACACTTGAATGGAAATATGCTGAACTTACCCTTACAGGTAAGAAAAATTGTAGTATCATACATACATTCATTTTTATGTCTTACTATGTAGTAATATAATAGTCAAATAATATATTATTTTTGTATTAAATACCATTTGATTAGTTTTGTCTTATATAATCATATAATATATTTTATCATGACTTTATATTACATTATTTGATACTAGAAGATCGCTGATGAACCGTGTGTAGTAATAAAAGGAAGATGATATTAATATTGAGCTTAGGCTCTATAAATAGGTTAATCACTATTTGAGTTTTTCTTTTACCGCACCCATACCATATTCCTTTTATTATTTTAATAATAATTATGTAGGTGGCACCCTCCAGATGGTCAACCTGACCACTCATGTAGCCACATGGCCTCTAGCAAGGTGATTGAGAAGCTCGGCATTCTGAAGATGCTAGGGTGCTCTGGATCACCTTTAGTTCTCAGGAACTGCCACTGTTCAGTTTCTACTTAATCTTTATTTTGGTATTGAAGGAGCCAGACAAACCTGTTGGATTTGATCATCTCAGCTTCTATCCCAGTGATATATCTAATGCACCAGCCTTGTTGCAAATATGATGATGTTTATTTGATCAAGCAGCAATTCCATCTAGTCTTGTAGGATATGGGTCATTCATCTTTTGCTCTATCTCAGCAATGGATGAAAGCAACCTCCTGGTGCACATGATGACAACTTGTGAAGCTCTTTTAATAAAACAATCCCTAGGATCTTTTTACATCATTTCCTCAGATTTCTCTACCAGGTAGTATTTGTGGGTGGTTGCAGTAGTATGCTGTGGACCTCCAATTGCTAACCTGGATCTTGCCTGGCATTAAGAGTCAGATCTGAAAAGATTGGTACAGATGTTAGCAAATATTGTGAAGATATCCAGTCAAACAGTAATTGAAGCATTCCTTTTTCTAGAAGCTGCTGCTAGACACATGAGACCCATTGTCATTGAAGCTAAAACCATTGGAGATGGAGAAGCAATCGGGAGCTGTACGATTTGTGTTATGATCTGGATTTCTCATATTTCATCAATTTTGGAAGGCTCAGATGGGCAGAACATCTTACCAGATTGGCTGATCTCCATCTGAGGGATCTCTTGGGAGGGATTATGGATTTGTAGTCATTGCAGAGTTGGTAGGCCACGACTGTGTGGAGGATAGATTGTGTGGCCAGTGATGCTAGAGAATATCTGAAATTCTGAAACTGGTTGGAAGAGTCACAGAATAGGTTTTCTTGGTAGTTACTGTAGGAAGTCACAGTTTTTCTTCAATTATGAAAAAAGAAAAAAAAGAAAATGAAAATGAAATGAAATTGTGTTTACTATAAAATTATAGTGCTAAGAAGTAGTATATCCTACAGCACATACACTTCTCCTCCAGTGTGATTTCCTAAGAAAGGTCCTCGTCTGTATTCTGTGGGTGACTTTGATGAAGTAGTATATTGTGGTAGTATAATATGTGAACGTCAGTACAGATGCTCCCCAACTTGGAGGTCTAATGTTTGATTGGGGTTCAGATTACCAGGTGATGGGGCCACCATTTCCATCTGCTATAATAGTAATAACATGTTAATTTATAAAACACTTTTCTTTGAAATTGTATAAACTATTTTATATTGGAGTCTGAAAAATTTATGATGATTGAAGTGTTTATAGAAAGATCCTTTATTTTAATTTTATTGTTTTATTAAGATTTATCTTGTTGATTAAAACAATAATGACAAATAATTCTTCTGTTACTTCTTATTGATGGATTGCATTTGCTATGTGTACAATAGAAGGTAGATGTTAGGTGTCTCTCAAACTGAATCAAGCATTATTGATTTCACGTTTTACATGTTATATTTCATTTTAAAGTTAGTGTTAGGTCTCAAGATTTTTGGTTGTGAAATGTCCCTTAATAAATAAAACTTTATTTCTGGAGATAGCTACCTCTTTTTCTCCTTTCTCTTACTATCTTCCAGTTCATTTCCTACACCAGAAGTTAGTAACAAGCCTTTGACATGCTTTCACCATCACTGACCTAAGATTCTTTCCATTGGTCATTTATTGCACTTCATGTAAGTTCTTTATTATTCATATGGTTTTGAATTGAATATATAATAGAATTATATCAGAACTTTAAATACATTATTTTCCATTATCTCAGCCAATGATTTTCCATAGATTCTGCCTTACTAAAGTAATGATGACTATTTATTTTCTTTATTGAAAAATCTAATACCAATTAGTTTTAAGTTGTGTCTGACTGGATGATTGTAAATTCTAATTTATACTATTAATATGCTATAAAAATGCTCCCTTTGTAACTTATATTGTTAGTGATGTCATGGCCAAGTATGATGGTGATGAGTTGATGTACCAGTAAGTTTAACATTCACCATTTTCTATAAAATTTTCAAAAATATTTATTTATTTATTTTTTGTTTTTACAGGAAAGTGGTTTAGCTATGGTATTATTTTCATGGTTATGATGTTAGATTTAAACATGTGGAAAAATCAAATATTTTATACTCCTGATAAATTTGGTCAGTATGTTGGTGAGTAAAATAGATTTATTAGCTCTCTACCTATTTATTACCTGTGGATTATGGTAGTTAAAACTTTAACAAACAAAAAAATTTAATTTTATTCTTCCTTATTAAGGCCGTTAATTACAGATAGTATTATTGAAGTGACAAAAATACTGAAAGTATTATTGAATGTGTTAGGTAAATATTGATCAAGTGCAGTCAGATACTTTCAGGGTAATGCTGTTCTTCAATATTTTCATCTGTAATTTTTTTGTCAATAAACATTGTCTGTCCATGCAAAGCTTACATCAGAAATTTTAAGATCTGACAATATTTTTTTCTCCTGATATTACATTTCTGAACTATATTTTGTTAATAACCTGTGATCAATTTTCTTAGGTCCTAATAATAAAATCCATACTGTTCAAGATCAAACTATTTTACAAACAGAAAATGTTAGCCTTTGGACATGGGAGTCAAGATCCAAAATTAATGAAACTACCAAGCTTCCATATTATTATGGTAATTAATGAAGACTTTAGTTCATATAAAATTTGTTATAAACATTATATTTGTTTTTTAAATTCATATTTGGTACATTTATACTTACAGAAGACATGAAGATGAATTCACGGTATATGGGTTACCCATTAATAATGAAATGTACTGCATTTATACCATCAATATTTACCTTGTCTCTATTTATTTACTTGATATATCTTTATGGGAGGTTTCCTCATGCAAAGGTATGTGATTCTGATTGCAAATGCTCTATGATTTTTTTTTTTTTTTCTACGCCAAAGGAGGCATCTCTGCCATTTTATTTCGTACTGCCCTGTATACTTCAGCTTTATTTAGGTCACTCAGGTCTGAAATTAAGCCCGCCGTTGCCGTACATGTATGTCTGATCAGGAGTCATCTCACTATCTCCACAAAGGATGCAGTCGGAAGACTCAGCCACTCCTATCCTCTTCAGGTGGTGCCATAGATAGTCATGTCCAGTGGCCAACCTGAAGCATGCCAGTGCCACCGCTTTTGGTAAAGTCATTGGAGGGCGCTTCTTAGTCTACCAATGCTGCCAGTTCTTGCCCCCACATTCTCCTCTACTCCTTTCCTTTGCTCTTTCAGCAATAGCTCTTCGGACCATTTCTTTCGCCATGTCCATGGTAATAGGAAGAAGTGGCTACGGTTGGCTAGCCCCTAACTGTGCAAGTTGATCCGCCTCTTCATTTCCAATTATACTCCAATGGGCTGGAATGTATTGCATCACCAATACTTAGTATTTCTCTTTTACTTTCTATAGTTTTCCGGCATGCAAAATTTCCAGCATTAGCCGAGGGATATCCAGACGCTATTGCCAGCAGTGCTACCCTCGAATCCGACAACAGAACTATCTTATTTTCGCTGGCGTGAGTAAACTTTTCTAGAGCCAAAGTAATAGCAGCT
This sequence comes from Halyomorpha halys, assembly GCF_000696795.3. Classification (NCBI taxonomy): domain Eukaryota; kingdom Metazoa; phylum Arthropoda; class Insecta; order Hemiptera; family Pentatomidae; genus Halyomorpha; species Halyomorpha halys. Next base: position 79,357 of record NW_027108759.1, on the reverse strand, counting down.
ACCTCTCCATCAAAGTTGGTAGCATTTGCTCCAGCAGGTGCTGACAGTTGAAAGAGGCTGCTATAGACACCTGTACCCGCATTTTTATTTGCTCCTGTAGCTGACCCGTCGGTGTATATATGGATCCATTCTGGCTCTGGATAGGGCTCAGCTATAGTGGCTAATGCCACAGACCTTAGTCCTTCTGGTGGGGTCATGGATTTGTTGATGGGCATTATTAGATCCAGTGCTGTAGCATATGGACACATCCAAACGCTTTGTTTAGTTAAGTCAGGTACAGGCTCTCATATTTCAAAGTTCAGGCCTAGGCTTGTGATGATGGATTTTGTTGTCTCAATAAATGTGAGTTGCGTTTTAAGTCGCCTAGTATTACCAACAGTGTTGGCCCAGTAATCACTGCCATTCCTAAGCAGGCACTCGTAATGATAACAGCATTCTTTTTTCGCCTACCTTTTAGGAACTCGATGTCTACTTGCAGTTGCATGGCCAGAATTGGTGTTGATTTAACCGCACCGGTAATAATCATTAATGCCTTATTCTGAACTAGATCAAGATGCTTCAGTACTGAATCAGTAGTTATAACCATAATACCAGAGCCATATTCTAGAACTGGTCTTATATGTGAAGTATAAGCATGTCTTAAAACCTCAGTGGTTGCTCCCCATTTTATGGCTTTACTCTTATTATTTTGAATTTTTGGTAATTCAAAAGTTTTCTCGGGTCCCTTGAGTTCAAATGATCAAGAATAGACTGTAAAGTTATCACACAATGTAGTTTTTAAAATTAAAACTCATTAAATCAAGTTTTTTGTATTAGATCTCAAGACTTGAAAAATGTAATCCAATTGATATCACATATTATGGTGCTTTATGTTATTTTTAATTTTGAAAGAATATTTTGTTATATAATTTTTTTGCAGAGGGATGACCGTCAATGTAATACAGAGTTGGTTACTGAGGAGGGAGTTAAAGATGATTCCTGAACTCAATTATTGCTAATTATTATCAACTTTAGCTCTTACATACACGTAAGATTTTTGACTATATACAGTATTTTTGTAAATATACAAGCATTTTTGTGATTCAAAACATTATGAAATCTGACAATTTCCACAATTTTTAAAAATCAATCTTAAACTAAGTAACCCATATAAAAAGTAATGAAAAAGATTTAGTTGATATTACTAAACTAATTATTGGAGTTCAGGCCTTAGATAATTTCATGTGAAATTAGTTGATCCTATGTTTCTATGTATTCCTATGGATCTACAATCATGCTGAAATATTTTATTTTTTAATCTAATATGATTTCTAGCTCCTATATGAGTTGGAAATTACGTCCATTTTGGTGTTCCAAGGAAGAACCATTATTTAAGTCTTGTTTCAGCTGTCACTGTATCTAACATATAGTTTGTTTTCCCTTGAAGTGGGCCTCACTTTCAAATTCATAAAAAGAAGTTGATAGTAACACATGTTTGATAATGATAATGAACCATAATTTGGGCTGAAGCAGTAAATATCAGAACTTTTAAAACTGAGCTAGAGGAAAAATTATTTAACAATATTGATGAGATCTGTGTTTATCTTTCAATCTTGGACGGAAGATGTTCCTCATACTAAAGAAATTAATAAAATGAATAAAAATACTGACTTCTTGTGGGCTATCTGCTTTTAACCTATACTTAAATGTTTTACTAGAATGATACATATTTGCTTACTACTAAAAAACATGCACTACTGGCTTAAATAGTTTTATTTAATGAAAAATTTTTGCTATCCTTCTAATGCTAAAAAAATATTAACAAAAAAGCAGACTTAAATGTTTCTGAGGGGTTACAAATATTAATACCCTAAAGCTCCCATTATATGAGACAATCAATAAATAGCTGCAATAATTTGTTTTGCTAATTTTTTTAATTTCTCTTTTATTTTAATAGTTGAGTAAAATAATTTGTTCTTCCCACCATTACTAGATTGCAGCTGTTTCTGTAATCAACAAATCAGAAATCTGGGTGTTTTATCTTTATCTTTTATCTTGGCTGAATTTACCAGATGAAAATGCCCTCATTTTTTAACTGAAGGACAAGATGAAATAATTTTAGATTAATTCTTATGTTTTGAACCGATTAATTTGTTACATTTTTCTTTTCATTTCCTATCCATTTTAAGTCCTAATGCGCAGTGCATCTTTATTTAATTATATTTATTCACGTCTGTTTACTTCTTCTATTTCTTTTTTTCACTGGATAGACCTCCCATTGTTTTAATTTTCTATTTCTTACTATTAAGATTTTTTTTTTTTATGTAGATCAAAAGATATGTATATAGTTTTTTTAAATATTATTGTTATATAGTTGTTAGGAATAGGAAAATTACAGTATATTTATGTGTCCCAGCTTACAAAAATTTATTCTTGAGTGTTGCTGAGGATTTATTTGAAGTTGTGTAGGAGATATTGGATTTAGTAAAAATTAAGTAAAATGCCACTTAGAAATTGTCTTACTTTGATATAAGATAATAGCATAATTGCTATAATAAGAGCTATTATAGAATCAATAAGTGATCTGAATTTAATTCAATTAATATTGAAGAGTTAGTATTAATGTTCTCTTTTTGCATTTTCTCAGAAATTGAGTTTGCTGAACATTTTAAATATAGTATTTCTGAGAATAATAATACAATAATTTCCTGCACTTTCTGTGTTTAGTAGTATTAAGTTGAGTATAATTTATTTCAAAATAACTACTTAGCTAATATAAAATATTTATTATTTTGAGGTGTATAATTTTTAAGATTATAATGTTCATCATAAGTAAAAGTTTTTTACAAAGGGAGTTGCTTACTATGAGGGTTGTATTTTTAAAAATTCTTTATCGTCTAGTGTGTTTATTATCTATTTCTAATTTTTTTCTATGGTATGATCAGTAATCACTGATTATAATAGATTTAAAAAATGGTATGCAATATTTTTGATAAAACTATGGCTAAATAATGTTCTTTTATGGTAAGTCACTAAACTTATAAGGTAAAGTTGAGTATTGTTTTTAATTTGGCTAATAGTTTAATTATTTTTCTAATCTAATTAATCTCAATCTGATTTCTCTTCCCGAATGATTCTACAAATATTCATTCAGTTACCTATTTTTATTTCTCATATATTTAATACATGTTTCAAAGAATACTACTATACTGTATTGCAATATATAAAAATACTCCAACACTTTGATGTTATTGATATTTTATAAATTTTTATTTTAATTAAAGGGATTAAGTTAAATTTAATTTAATTTTAAAAGTGAAGCTACTATCATGCCACTAGTACCAAAGCATTGATGCAAAATGAGACCCTTTTTAACTATTATTATTACCTTTATGTGAAAAGTAGGAACCTTTAGAAATGACTTAGTATAAATTTACTGATAAACTGGTAAAGTGAAATCTTAGTTAGTTTATTAATTTCTTTCCAGCTTCCATTGCTTTTTCTTTTTCTAAATTCTTACAAAATCACCTTTTAAGGGCATTAATTTGTTATCACATTTTGTGTTATAAAGATATTCTTCGTTAAAATGCTTTCTGCAGTTCATTGATTGTATTGTATTCACAATTTTTTTTTTTTCAAAGTATAAATTGATATGCTGTTTGATGTTACTTGAAAGATAGTTTGTTATGCAGTAAATGCACCGTGATACATAACAAAGTTGTACATAATTAATCATCTATTATCATCAAACTGATACTAATCATGTTTTATATAAATATTTAATCCAGAAATTTTTTTTTTTGCTTTTAGATCATTACTGAAGTAACTTAGATTTATTTATAATTTCAGATGTATACTAAAATATTGATCGCCTCAAGCAAAATTACTTTTTTATTTATAAATACTCTTAGGGTTAATTAGAAATTTTTAAGCAATAAAAAGTTATAATAATAAGCTTCCCATGACATATACATTAATACCTTTAAATATAAATTCCTGATTTTATTGTGTAAACGCATAGAATAAAAAAGAAAGAAATATACAAGAAATATTTTAAGATCAATGAGCTGTATTTTTTATTAGTGCAATAAAAATATATTTTTTTGTAAAATACTTATAGAAATATTGTGCATAAGACCGTTGATCGTGCATTATAAATCTAGGGTATGATGTTTATTAGGAATCAGTTTGGGTAAATAAAAAGTAACGCCTAAGATTACCTAAGTCCTTTCATTGTGTGAACGTGTTTATTTTAGCTCCAAAATTCACAGAATTGAGGATAAAAAGTAATAAGTAAAGGTCTATCCCATTTTGTTTTTGTGACAGGCTTCTTACTATTTGCTTTTTATTACGGATAGTATTAATATAAATTACTTAGAATATTGAAGCATCGGTAAGAAAAAAAACAAAACAACATATTAAAATATATTATTTATTCATTCTGACCGATACCGGACTAATATCTTACATAAATATATATCTTTATATATATATATATTTATAATTATTTTATGTACATTTATTTTTTTTAATTTTTGCTGTGCCATAGAATGTAAGTTTTAATTGATTGGAGTAAGTTATAAAGTACGATTGGCTGTAATAATTACCGATTGATATTATATTTCATTCCTATTTGATAACACAGTAGTCTTACGTAATTAATTTATGGCCCTTCTTGATTAGAATTATAAATAAATTTAAACTCTTAGACATTCAGAAATTGTTTAATTTTATTTTTATGGTATAATAAATTATTTTTAATTGTTTTAAGGTCAGTTTCAATGTCAGGGATTAAGGCTTGGTTCTAGACTAATGTTATTGTTCTTTACCTTAAATGAGCTCCAAAATCAAATTAGATCAGAAATAATTTTTTCACTAGCTAAATGGGAGCTGAAAATACAATTTTTTTGTCTCAAAGTATTTAAATTCTGCAGTAAGTAGTTCAGATTAGATTGTATCCAAGTCTGCTTTAACCTTTGAATCGAGAACCAGGTCTCAAAGTGATATTATAGAATGGTTTAGTTTTAGTAGAAGAATTGTTGTTTCATCATTATTCTATAGTTTTATTTTTCTTAAACTTAGGTATTTAATATAAACAAGAATAGTGAAAACCCATCTTAGTTTTTAAACTAAAACCTAGTGATTCAAAATGCTCAGTGTATAAATTATGCGTACCTACATTAATTAGTTACTATTAATATTATTTAAAACAAAAGTGAACTTTTTAATCACCGCTGAATATGTATTTAGGAACTAAATAAGAACATAAATCAAAAAATATTTTTATGATATTTATTATCAACTTATTGTGCATTTAAAAAAAAATGTAATAAATAAAAAGTTGAAAATGCGATATTTAATGACTTTTTATTTTTTTGTGTACTTAGATAAAAATAAATTTAGCTTATTTTGTTTTGAACATTAACATCTTCTATTTTTGTATATTTGTTATTTGATTATAAATATTTTTGTTAAATGTTATTAGTAATTCTGTTAAAGTATATAAAAGTTAAATTTTCAGCTTAATATTTGTTGACTTATTTATTATATATTTGTGATATTTGTACTTAAGCATTTATATGTAGAAAATCACATAGCCTTGTTATAGGTACTGTAGCTTCAGCCAGTTTATGTGAGCTCTGACCTGAAATTAACAATAAAAACATGTGAGTTCAAGAATCAGAATTTGATATAATTGAACATATTGAAAAGAAATAGTGAAACCCATCTTTAATAGGGGTACCAGTAGTTGACAGCTTTTGAAATCAGTTATACTAAAAACCTCATTGGTTTATTTATTGTCTTCTTTCTCTACCTCCAACTTGCTACCAAGTTTTAACCTCATAATTCAATATTCATTAAAAGACTGCTATTTGCTATAATGCAGGTTCAGTTATGGTTGCTGGGTATGAGAATGTAACTTAATTCTTTAAAGGCCTTTATGAACCTAATGTATGTTTGCTTTAACTAAGAGCCTTATCCCTCTGGTTAACTCTGAAGAAATGTGATGGATACTCTAGTATCTTGAAAATCACTTCTAACGTTAAATATATGAGAAGAAAAAACCACATAACTTCCAAGCTGCGTGTATTCTTGGGGTATCTTACAAGGCACTTTTGCTCGGACAGTTAAGTAGTGCATGAGTCACATCTCTTCAAATTTATGAAATGGCTTCGTTAGAACGTGGTTAGAGACAGACTGAAGAGATTGAATTACCTCTTTAATATGTGGTGTACATGAATGAACGTGTAAAAGTGGTAATAAAAGTAAATCTATCATATTCGCCAAGCAAAGCTATCACACTTGCAAAGTAAAGCTATCTATGGCCACCCTTCACTTTCATGTGAAATATATTACCCAGACAATTAATCCATCCTTTCACTTTTAAACATCAAAAATTATATTGAAAGATAAAGTATTCAAAAGTTAAATTAAAAATCCATGTTTCTCAGTTTTAAGAAAAATTTCTAATCAGCATTGTAAGACACATTGAGAAGATAATAAATAGATCCTCCGGGAATGTGCCTTATATCTACAGTATCAGTAAGCTTTTTACCTTTGGGATTTCTATCAGAACTGATAATTCATCTTTTAAAACTATATTTTGTTATTTTTTGTAAAAGATTTTCTAATCATTGTATGGTTTTTTTTTTATACCATTACTTTTTAATCTAAAATTATTTTCACCCTTTAATTTTTATATTTGGCAAAAACCATTTTTTGTTTGCTTTGTAACACATGTAAAGAAATTAAAAACTTGAAGTTATTAAGATAAAAAAATAACTATTTTGATAAGGAATTATTATTATAATTAATAATTACTTAGGGAAAAATGTACTATGGATTTAAAATAAAATGGGCTTATATGTAACTTTTTCTATTTTTAATTAAGTTTAAGCAAACAAAAGAACATGCAAATGTTTTACACCTGATCCCCTAGACTACTGGTATTTTCTACTTGAATGATGTAAATTCTAGCTATGATTTATTGTATTGTATATAAATTATTCTCGAATAATGATTTTATTTTTCTATTATTACCTTCCTTGAGACCAATATTTTCTTCTCACTTTGAGGTTCTAATCATTAATTGTTATCTAGTTACAAAATATGTAATTCTAATTTGTCATTCCCTGTGTTTGGTGTTCTCTGCTCCTTACTAGTGTGTCCTGATGACCTTTCAGCACAAAGTCTTCATTTGTGAGGGGATATTTATGTAATTATTTTTTAATAATAGTTAGAAAAAAAATGCTGAAAAGATAGCTGGCAATTTATTTTCTAAGTTAACTGCAAAAGAAACTGGTATCATTGACTATGTTTCATGGAATGACTGGACAAGCATTATATATTTTATAACCATATAGCCAGTAATGACCAGAATCTCAAATTCATGGATGTATCTTACTTTACCTTACCTTTACTTTACCTAGTCTTAATGTAGGCCTAGAACCTAAGCTGAAACAGGTTTAGTTCAAACATTAAAAATAAGTTGTTTTTTTAAGTGAAATTTCTTTACCAATGCTGCTCAACAAAAATAAAGTAAATTTATTTTGTGATGCGAGGGATGAAATGGAAGTAGTTGTGGGGAGGGGTAAAACTGTTCAATTCAAACAAGAAAATGTTTATATTGTTATAGGAGAGTAGTAAATCAACAATCCCACAGTCTGATGATTGAGCTCTTTAAAACTTCTACTCTCCTATTACAATATAATAAAATTTCCTGGTTAAATTGACTTATGAAAAGGCTATTCTATTTATTATTATGGAACTAATATTTTCTGCCTTAAACTGTAAGAGGGAATGGTTATAGATCCTTTTTGTAATGAGCTTTAATTTAAAAATGTGATGCTTGTAAATGCAAAAAATAGAATAATAATGAGTTTTTGAACACAAATTAAAATACTTTGAAAACTAAAAATCAGTGTTGCATCCTGTTAATGAGGGAAATGTTGAATATTTCATCCTTTTTGTAATGAGCTATAATTCAAAGTTGTATCTAGATGCTATACCGAGTTGGGGAGGTAAAAAGTGGAAAAGATAGTACCAAAAATTGAATGGTTACAAGTTTGTGAACATTTAAATTATAAATATACTGAAAACTAAAATCATAGTTGGATCCTGTATATGAGGGAAATATTGAGTATTTCATCCTCTTTGTAAAGAGCTATTATTCAAAGTTATCTCTTGATGCTACACCGAGACTATTTAATGCTTGAATAATGAGACATGAGCTATTGAATGCTTGATTAGAAGTTTCTGTGATTCTCATTATACTTGAAGGATTGACCAATTTAGATGGACTGTGGTCCATAATACATTCTGTGCCAAACAGTGCAAACCTCATGCCTGCAAATTGGGGATTCCATTATATCATATAGTATGTCATTTTATCCTCAGCATTACAGAATCTGCACAGAGGTGATCCTGTGAGCTTAAAGATGAACAGGTATTTATTAAGTCTACAATGACCACTTTAGATCCCTATTATTTTTCTAAGAGTGTACCTGACCAGCTGAAGCAATTTTCGGGTAATGGCACCTTTATTCTACTTTTTACATAACTAATGCTTATACCACACACGAGCTCTGGGGTAATAGGAGTGATCTCAGAACCATTCCTAGCTAGTCTGTCGGTATTCTCGTTACCAGAAATGCCACAGTGACCCAGGACCAATTCAATACTGACTTCATTGTAAACTGAGGGTTTCAAGTTCATTTAACACGGTTGTTAAGTGTCAGGGGACTGTCTGTTTAAATTGTTGTTTCTCTATCAGGGAGCCCTTCCTCGATAAGAGTACTGGCGTAATGACTTATAGCAAATATTTCTGATTAAAATATGTTTGTATATTTCCCTAGAAAAATAAATATTCCCTCTAATAGTTTATACTTACATCAGATGCCAGCTCCTGAGCCTTGGGCTCTCTGTGTAATACTGAATTCCATTATTTAGTAGATGTATTTTAGTTCAATTTATTTTTACTCTAAATTGTGTTCTTATATCTACGGATTGGAGCAACCGAATGCATAGAAAGAACCCTGTCTATGTAGAATTATTGGTATAATGGCTATTTCAACTTGTAAACTATTCTGGGTTTAAGTTCTCAAGTCTTGTCTACTGCTCTTCTGTAGGCCCATAATAGGAACTTGAGAACTTTATTTTTTCCTGCATATGCCTGGGCCATTATAGTCAATTCCGATTTGAGGATCCTTTGTTCCAGTATGGAAGTGATTCATCTGGATACAATTGGATCTATGCTTCTATTCCTTAGCTTATCATTAATGATGTTATAAGGATTTTTATCGAATGCACCTGCGATATCTGTTCAACATGTTCAATGTTTTCATCAGAAAGGATGTAGGATATATTGTCCGAAATAATTAAGGGTCATCATAAGATCCTTTCCCAGGTTTGATTACATAGCACACCTTGGATGGTCTGCATTTATTTTGAATGTATCCAAGTGCAATGCTGCTTCGAAAGAGTTCAAGTATGTTTGTTCTGATCACTAGTAGGCCTTTCTGCAACAGACCAGGAAAGATGCTGTTAGGGCCAAGTGATTGAGCTGTAGCCGTTTAGTGAGGAAAATGTTTCATCTTTCTCTAGCAACCCACAAATTATAAAATCGCTCGCTGATGGAGCGAGTGATTTTATAAATGATAAACATAAATCTCAGACCCCATTTCAACTGACAACAATAATCTGAGCACTTCAGAATACTGTTAAACGAAAATAACAAATTAATAAAAATGTTTAAGAAAAAGAAATGTTTATCAGAAAGAAAGAATATAATAATAGAAAGATAAATGTAAAATAAACATTTAGTAACTAAAAGAATAATATAAATTTGAAATGAGAGAATTAAAAAAGAAAAGAAAAAGGTAAAATCTATATGTAAAATAAGATTAACTTAAGCCTAAACATAAATTAAAGCAGAATAAATAAATTTGGCTATTAATGATGTTCAAAAATGAATCAAAAGACTGGTTAAATTGTTCTGAAAAATAAATCTGTATACAATATTATCATGAATACAACTAGGTGATGCCAATTGGCCAATAACTAAGAATTGAACATATAGGACACTTTGCTGCTACTCCATAGCTATGTCCAAACAATATACAGGTGTTTTCAATTAATACACTAAACCAATTTTCTCTCATTTCGAAGAATATGAAAATGAAATAAATAAAAATACTTATAAACATTTTTAAAAATCATAAATAAATGGCTTAAACACTCGCTTAGACACCTAGGGTGTCTGTCGTTTTCATTGTTGGTAGAAATACCACCTTTTTTAAAAATTTTTTTGAGCATTGAATAACCTCCTAGTGAGGATTCTTTGCTAATTAAGATCATCTTTCTCCTCCTTCCCTATTACAGAAAAAATATCTACATACTTGCCTTGTAATGTGTTCCTACTAGTTGGTTAAGGTTGCACAAACTGATAAAATTTGATGAAAAAAAAAATTAAGGTAGGTGACTAAACTCTTCTGATTGGAGAACCATCCCTTCTTGAAAACATACTCTCATTAGGGACTTGAATCATCAGAAATCATATAAATTTTTTTTTATAATTAAATATATCCTTATGGAGTTTTTAAAATAAGAGTTCATGAGAGGAAATTACATCGATGAATACATCAAATCATATATTGTTTAGTAAGGAGAAATGTATTGAGGTAAAAAGCTTAGGTCATAGTAATAGTAATATTAAAATTATATTAGATTATAGTAATAGTAAGGTTGTGGAAGCTTTCTTAAAGCTTCCTGTGGCGTAGGAAAAAAAAAAAAAATGCTTTTAAATTTTATATATTCTTAAATTTTAAATACAGCAATATTTATAAATTGGATCTTCATCAAAAACAACAATTTAAAACACCATATAAAAATTCATAATATGATTTAATCTTAATTCTAACAAAAATAAATGGATGGAACTAGCTTTCAACAAAACTGTGTTATATTGCACAAATTAATTATCACACATAAATAGGGCTGTTCTTACTGGTTCAGGTTAAATTTTATCCAAGTTCTATTCAAATACAAGAAAAAGTAACAATAAAATTCTTTGATAAAATTTATCAGGTACCGGTAAATAGCCCTTAATTTAAAACAAAATAAAGTTTAAGAAATATATTCAAAAATATTTGATTAAAGAAACAAAACAAATACAAAAAATCAAAAGTGGAATAAGGCTCTATAAAAAAAATAAATACATATATATAATTAACAAAGGAATACAAAGTTTAAATACCGGTCATATTTCAATTTATTGGGCTGACAAATAAGCGCTAATGATTTTAATACTGAATGCAAATTGTCTATCCAATTTATTTGCTATAAAAGTATGATTTGAAAATTAAATTTTCTTTATTATAGACAAGTGGAGATAAATGTAAATAAAAACATTATAATGGAGCACATTAGAACAGAAATGTACAGTATTATTAATGAAAATTAATTGTACACAAAAAAAAGTTTAATTTTCTCAATAAATACCAAATAGACTCATTTGTCAAAGCAATAAATAAACTATAAAGTAAAATTTAGTATAGCTAATACAAGTTATAAGCTGATCTATTTACTTATTTTACTAATGAGGCACTTTTTATAATAATCATTTCCTGAAAATAACTTTTCTACAACAAATGCCTTACAAAATTTACTTATATGACGGTAGCCATTATTTTTAGCAAGACATCAACTTACATTCAAATTACTTGGAGGAGGTAAAAAATAAAAATAGGATGTAGAAATTGTATGAAAATGATATTACATACTATCATATTAAAGAAATATAATGAAGATGTTATAAAATTTTTAAATTTATTTAAAATAACAAAATAATATAATTATACTGAATATTACTATAAATAATAATTTTTAAAAAATGTTAAAAAAGTATGCCTTCTTTCGTCTTTATTACCAACTTTCAAACCTACATTTTCAACAAGTACTTATAATATTTACAAAACAAAATTGAATAGTGAAATATGTAGCAAATGTACCTATATAATTACGTAACAATAAATTATTTACGAAAAGAATTTATTTTATTACTGATGTTCGTATATGTTCTAGCCTTATTTCTCAGGATGTCAATCCTAACAATTATATAAGACACAGAGCTAGCTAATATACTCATGATATGGATTACAAGACTAAATCAATTCAATGTTCTTGATCACAGACTTTTGGACCTAAATGAGAAATGAGAAAGTAACCAAATTAAATATCTTAATATTGTTTCATTAAATCAATATTATATTATGAATTGTTATTCATACGAATCACGTAATGCAGTAAAATAGAATCAATGATAAGGAAAGATGTGGTGAAACTATTGAGAACACCTTAAATACATACATAACTATTATAGTAAAATAAATCATTTAAAAGATTATGTGATGTGTTATTTGAAGTATTAAGGCAATTAATTACTTACAAAAATATCTTTCAAAATATATAATTTTATATGAACGTTTATGTACATATAAGTTATATATATATATATATATATATGTGTGTGTCTATATATATTGTATAAAGAATAAAGAAAAAATATTTTTCTTGTATTAAGAATTGTTGAGACCCATTATCTCAGTCTCAAAAGTAATAATTAAAATATCTTACAAATTTGAGAATTCAATCCAATATATTATTATTTCATCTCTTAAGTACAAGAATCAACTTCCTATAAATTGGTAGGTAATCATTTTAATAATTTACTGTCTTTTTAGACAAAGACACATATAAAAAAAACTATCACAAAAAAAAAATAAATAAAATATGTATCTAATACTGAAGAATAAAGATGAAAAAGTTGTGGATAGTGAAGAAAATTTATATATGTATATATATATAAGGATAAGGTACTTACATTGGAAGGATTCATTTTCTAGAAAAGGTGACTGATAATAAACTAAAAAGGTGACTGAATTAATAATAAATCCAACATTTAAAACTTTAGAAATAATCAATAAATAATTTAGAAAATGACAATAAAGGGGGCCTGTCTATCTAAAATAATGAATGCTCCTTTTTGTAGGTAAAAATTCCATTTACATAATTTGATCTTTTTATCAACATATCATGGTTGTTTGTTTGTAATAACAAACCATATGAACATCCACAATAAATAACAAAAATAGGGAATGCTGTTTCATGCTTAACCAGCACCTGAAAAATAAAAGTAAATTTAATTTAATCACGGCGTTCTATAACATAAAAACGCAACAAAATATTTATTTGAGTATTGAATAAACTAAATAAATATAAAAACAGGAAATAAATGCAAACATACCATCTAAATTATCATTGTTATCATAGCTTATAAAAATTACTAGCATTCATTATTACTTTAATTATGTGTTTTTTATAAATAAAAAATCAGATTACATAAACTAAAGAAGTTTAAAAAATATTGTACATAACAAAAATTGAGCAATAGAAAATGTTTTGGAAGAAAGAGAACTTACTTCGTGACAAGAGGAAGCATTCCTGTTAAGAATCAGTAACAGCTGTTATAACTAACAATGTCAAAAGTAGTGCTATTTGGAATTGTACGTATTAATTCTTCGCCCAACTGGTTGCCGCTGCCGTGCAAGAAAAGACTGACCATGACCTAAACTTGCTAACCTCTGCTCTACAGCTTCTCTTTGTTTGACTTGACCTAAGTTATGAAATGCTACTGTAATCAGTTTTTCTTCCATTTCAGAAACTTTTCTGGTTTCTTCAAGTTCTTTTTGTAACTCTTTAACAGATTTTTGGCTTTCAGCTAGTTGGTTCCTCAAAAGGCTTAAGTCGGCATTAGATAAATCAAGATTTGGTTCAATGGCTTTTGCTACAGTCTTCACTTTCTCAAAATATTTCTTTAACCTTTCTTCAGCTTCTTGGATTTCCAGTTCTTTTTGATTTAATTTTTCAGTCATTAATGAGATAACTTGTTTATTTTCGGCCAAGGCAGTCTCTTTTTCTTCCAAATCAGCAGCATACTTATGCCTTTCTTTTTGGAGTAACTGCTGGAGTTCCATAAGTTTAATTCTATCACCTGATTCAGACATTTCTTTAAGCTCTCCTTCAAGTTGTATAATCCTACGATTAGCAGTACGGTTTTCTTCCCACATTTTGTCAACTTGAGCTCGCGCATCATCCAAAAGATTTTGAACTACTGATAATGAATCTTCCTCTTTTTCTTTTTGAGCAAGTCTTAACATGTTGTTTTCATGCTCAAGTCTAGCTACTTTTTGCCTCAATTCTGAATGAGATATGAGGCTTTCAGAAACTGAACCACCTAGTTCTGGTCCACCACTAGTGTTAGTTACTTGAAACTGAGCACAACGAAGTTCTTCATTAGTTTCCTTCAAAGAATCCCTCTCCACCTCTAATCTCTGTTTTTCTCTTAAAGCAGCAGACAATTTGTCTTGCAATACTTTACCATCATACTGCAATTTGTCAACATGTTTGGTTTCTTCTGATAATTTTTCTTGAAGGTCTGCTACCTGCCTTTTCAAAACATCTAATTGTGATTTGATTGGTGATACTCTTTTTATTTCTTCTTCAAGTTCAATATTACGTTGTAAATATTCAAGGTTTTTCGCTTCCAACATTTTAAGCTCTCGTTTAAGGTCACCAGTTTCTTCTAGTTTTTTCTTGTATAAATTTAATGTTGCCTCATACTTATCAGCTTTGTCCGCAGTTTCTCTGAGAATATCTAATTCATCTTTCAATTGCCTTGCTTCAATTGCAGTTTTAGCAGCTTCATCAACCTTGATTTCCAATTCAGAAATTTCTCTTTCCTGTTCTTCAGTTTTTAATCGATAATCATCACGTGATGTTTCAAGTTTAAAAACCTCTTCTCTCAAAGTTTCAATTTGCTTCCTTAGGGCTGCTTCAGCTCCTCCTACTTCTGAAAGACGCCTCCTTTCCTCAAGAAGAGTTGACTTTTCTTCTTGAAGAAAACCAACCTATAAAATATAAAAATATCTTATAAAGTATGAAATAATTAGAAGAGCAAACAAACAACACAGGTAAAAAATAAAGTTTAGCACTGGTGTAGTGTTTCAGAAGTTTCTCAAACTTCTATATTACAACAAGATATGTTACCTGAAATTCAGAAAAAAAATCTTAGATATTGATTAAAAATAAAAAAAAAGGTACTGATTTCCCCTCCTAAGGATTTAGAAACAACTTTCCATTGTCTTGATTTGAGCAGTAACACTTGAATTTTAAAATTGTAACTAATATCAAATCTATGAATGATTTTTCTAAGAAGCAAGTTCTGGTATAATTTGTTCTTCCTAGTAGCAAGGGGCTACTGTACGTTACTGCATCTAAATAAACATTTATTTTTAAACAACTAAATCTTTTTTAATTATAAAATAAACTTTCACAAACATGTACTGGTACTGGTACAGGTATTTGGTGGGGGAACAAGTGAGCCTAGTGGTCCTTTTTGGCAACCCCTGGCGACTACCTGAGTTGCCGCAGCATACTAACCAAGGTGGGAATGTCAAGATTCATTCTTCGGTACCGCCGAAAAATGGATGTTAAACTGGCCCAGGTGGGAATTGAACCCACAACGATCCGAACCGAGCGCACTGGGACCAGCGCCCCAACCCGCATGGCTGTCACGCTCCTAACAAACATGTAAGTACGAAAGTTGAGGTTTTGAAAACAAGCAGATTACAGCTTAAAACATTCAAATATCATCCAGAATATTAGTGAATTGATTGTTCAGTACCAAATTTGATATTAATGTTTGGTATGATCAAGAATATCTGAATATTTAGTACACAAATACAATAATGTGTCAAGATGTCCATATTTCTATTACATGAAGTAATAGTAGTTTTGTTAAAATAAACAAGAAACACTTGGTATTAACAAGTGATAACTTTGGGAAATATCTCTGCTAAAATGAAAAACAATGCTATAATGATACATGCAGTAACCAGTGTAGATGAAATAAAAATTGAAATGGAGAAAATAACAATGCTCCATGCATGAAATTTAAAAAATAATAATGAACAGAGCAAGTCTGCTTTAAATTTGGAAAGTCCATAATTGAATAGTTTAACCTGGTGTAACAATTATGTGCACAAACTTAAAAAAGGTTATCAGAAGAAGATAGTTGACCATATAGTCCGGGTGGCGGTAAGGGCTGATAAGAATGATTTTCTGCTGCCAGAACATCATTCTTATCAGCCCTGCAAATTGGGACAAAATGTTGGTCAACAATAAATAGTTTTTTGTTACTATTTTGATACCTTTATTGTCCGCCACCCGGATTACCTTTCTCCAAAAAAGATTATCCTTAGATGGCATGAGTCATGGGCAACAAGGGTTGTGATAACAAAAACCAAACATAAGATGATGAGATGATTGGATATATAGAAAATCAAATCTACCACACTCAATGGCTTACAATAGCAAAATAATTTGTGGTTCTTGGACATTTAATAGAACTTATAAAATAAAATTATAAAAGGAACATAAATACTGTCATAGTATAACTAATATGTATTGAGACTTCTAGTAACCTGTAAATCTAATTCGTGACATCTTTGTTCAGCTCTCTCTCTAGCTAGATTAGCAGCATTTAATTGGGATAGGAGATGTTCAACATGAGGATCTAGTGAGAGGCTTGCAGAAAAACTAAGTGCACCACCACTGTCAAGTTCTTGAATACACTCCATCATTGCTCTTTGCTCACTTTCTTCCATATCCATTATACGTTTAATGTATTCTTGTTTATTATTACAATTAACAGCACAGCCTAATATCAATTGGATCATCCTTCCCATTTCTGCTGGGTCATTCATTTCAACTATCTTGCTAATATCTGGCTTCACACTAGAACTAACACTTTGAGAGAAGGCCTCTTGGTAGTAATCAAGCACTTTTTCCAATATTTTCTTTAAATTACTCATTTTAATTCTCCAATTCCCATTGACATCTGTCTTGATCTTAGTCATCCAGACAGAAGTAAACCACTCTGGAGCGATTTGATTAAGAACTTGACTGAGAACAACTCCATCAGTCAAGTCAGCTATTGTTTTATACTTAACTCCAACTTCAAACGTTTGCAGCCACTTAAAAAGGATTTCAGAAAGTTCAGATTTATTCATTTTTGAATTTAACTATTAAGAAATACACTCAATGACACGCGTGACTGAATTTCATTATTGGGGAAATATCCCTGATAATAGTGTACTTGTAAAATAGAGAAGAACGTTAATTCGAGGAACACAGAAAATAATTAGGCAACATATACAAATCAACCTTTCTGTTCACGAATGTAACTAGAACTTACAATCGATAGTATAGGAGAAAGTTTAAATACAACGAAGTACAACATATTCTTCACTTCACTGAAAATAAAGAGTTATGGTATTGACAAATAATTCTAGATAGAATTGTTCTTCTTGTGTTTCGTATGTGTAATGCGAAACACTCCAGCTATACCTTCACAGGTCCATTCCTTATATTCGCTCATGATAAATCCTATTTAGGCCTGTCCACAACAAAATGCTTCCATATTAAATTATTGGCACTCAGAATCGATCTCTTGAGAAACAATTCAATACATAGAATAATAAAAAGGTAATAAGTAGTATAGTTCAACCAAAATTGGTTTTTGGGTCATTTCTATAAATGTACCTCCCTGATTCGTTTTACGCGATTGAGTTTGTCGCTCCTTACCGTGATGAATATTTTAGAATAAACCACAGAAGTTTGCTGTTCGGCTAAATGGAACTAGAAAATTTTTTTTGAAAACGCTCCAGGTTATCTCAATTTGCGCTGTAGCATATATGCCAACTGACCTTGGATTCCGGTGTGAAGTTGGTATTAGAAAACTGAAGATGGTTTTAATATGTTCATATGACCTCAGATAATAATATCTTAAGTTTTATAGGTTCGAAGTTAAAGGGGAGAGTAGGGAAACCCCCATATTTTTTTCCCTCCCTTTCGTCGGCCCAATACTCCTATTGAAGTCCTATACTGTCCTAATGTTTTGGACTTTTCCATTTTCTGGTCAATAACATTAAAATGTCATCATACCCTACTAAAACAGTATCCCATAATTAATTATAGAACTTTAAATTATGCATCGACAGTGGACCACATTCAGACTGTAAACCAAAACATCGAGAAAGCAAATGAATATAACCTCTCTCCATATCTTTGTTTCCTTGACTTTAGGAAGGCTTTTGACAGTATTAAACATTCAAAGTTATTTAAGGCTCTAAGATTAGTAGGAATAGAGGACAAATAAAGTAAGATAATAACAGAGCTTTATAAGGAGATGTCAGCATTTATTATGACTGAAAAGAAAGGATAAACCTTTGATATTGAGAGGGGTGTGCGACAGGGTGATCCGCTATCCCCAATTTTGTTTGTTTTTGTGTTGGAGATGTTGTTCTGGCGTCTTGGATGGGAAGAAGTAGGCATCAAAATAAATGGAAAATGGCTGAGCAACCTACATTTTGCAGATGATATTGTGCTCCTTGCAGAAGGCTCCGAACAACTGAGAGAAATGATGAAACGGCTTCTGGCATTGTGTGAAGAGGTTGGTCTTTATCCGAACTACCAGAAGACGAAACTTATGACAAATGGCGTAAAAGAGGAGTATGACATTAACAACCATAAGTTGGCATATGTTGAAGAATATATTTATCTGGGTTAGTTAATATCATTCACGGATAGAGGAGCAAAAGAGGTCCAGAGGAGATTGGCACTCGGTTGGAAAACGTTTTAGTCCCTTAGGCATATGATGAAGGAAAAAACAAGTATTGATCTTAAAAGGCAGGTCTTCGATAGTTGCATTAGCCCAGTGGTCACTTATGTCACTGACTATAGCTCAGGAGAGGAAATTACAGGTGTGGCAAAATAATATTGGAAGAAGCATTGTGAACGTGAGGAAAAGAGATCGAATAAAAAATGCTTGGATCCAGAAAGAAACAGGACTCACTGACACACTGAAGTTGACAAGATTGAGTAAATGGAAATGGGCAGGACATCTCCTTCGAAGCGAAGATCCGATTGTCAGAGAATGGACTCCATACGACCTTCAAAGAAGAAGAGGACGTCAAAAGAAAAGATGGAGAGATATGTTTAAGAGGATGGCAGGACCCCTCTGGTGGAGAGCTGCTAGAAACAGGGATGTCTGGAAGAAAAAGGGAAAGAACTCGCCTCCCAATAGGGCTGGTCACCCCAGGAAGTGCTGATTATTACTCCCGAAAGAGAAGGCCTATGCAAGAAAGAATACAGAAGAGGAGAGAGGGAGGAAGAAGAGAAAATTGATAGAATTTAATGTTTTATCAACTATTATATATATGAATTTATTTTATTTTTTCTCTCTATCTTCTTTAAATGTTTATATTATATTTTGTAATGATTTAATTTAATTGCATAAATAAAATACTATTTTCATTTCATTTCAAATTATGCATCGAATGAATTCCTGCAATTACAAATTCTATCTAAAGATACGGCTTTTTTACAAAGTTACTAATTTGTACCTTGCATTAAGAATCTATATTTAGGTCCAAAATTATAAATTTTGCAAACTCCGTGACTGCTGGTGCAATCTGTTGATGCTTATTACTGTTGCATTGCGATAAACATTCCAAATGTCATCGATATTAAAGTTGGGTCCACTACTTTTATTTATCGGTGGTAGGTTATTAAAAATTCAGGTGAAAAGCTTTAATTTTGTAAATTTTCAGGTTTATACCTTAACTAGAGTTGGTTAGAATTCGTATAGATGGTTAAGAGAGGCTGAAAATGTGACATGCTGCCTGTGACTGAGTGAACGAGTTGCGCCAGGGCTTGAATAGAACTCAAAATCATGTGAATATGTTTCAGTTGAAATCTATCTCAAAATTTTACCTATTTGTGTGTACATTTTGCCCGAAATACACCTTATTTGGACAATTAGACTAAACGGTCTAAGGATTATTGGTAACCATACTTGGTTGAGAAAGACCTCCCTCTCACATGTTGAATAAGAATTCAAAATGCTGCCATTTAGTGACAAACACATGAAGCAGTAGGGCCCCTATACCCAAGACGTCTGTACAGGTTAACACAAGGCGAACAGACGCCTTACAGTATCGCCATTGTGTTTATACCCAACAATTCACTTTGAGTGAGTAGTTCTTCACACCCAGGCAAGAGGGAGAGAGGCAGGATGAGCGGAGAGAGCATAAAAGAAGAACCAGTCTTCAAGTTCCATCAGAAACCATAATAGTTCATCATAACAATATATTCTATTATTCCAAGTAACCCCATTTAAATCAATGCTCAAAATTACTTTTACAAACAACTAATCCACATTGTAAAATCTTTTGGGTAAACAGCATATAATCAGCTGTATAACTCATTCAAGAATAGAGATTTTATTTTCACTTTGTTGTAGATAACTCTCCCCCCCCCTCCACCCTAATGTGTTTGAAATAACCAGGGAAGGGGTAATAATAAAAAAAACAAATCATGACCTTTGGCTGCCGGTATCTACTGAGGAAAACTTAATGCAACGATACAGAAGTGAAAACCAACTTCATACTCATGAAAAAAGTTGCCGTCATACTAGAGATGTGTGACTCATTGCTAATCAAATCAGAAACAAACTTTGAAATGATAGTTCCCAAAATTTGTGGATACTTTTGTAGAACTTCTAAATGAACAATAAGTGTTACTACTGATCGTCGCGACCTAAGAAAATGTGGGCATCATCGAAAAGTAACCAGAAAAAAACCTTTTATTAGTCAAATCAATAAGAGTAAAAGGTTAAAGTTCGGAAATAATTTTCTGAAGAAGTCGGATAAATTTTAGAACGACGTAATGTTTACAAGTGAGTCATGTTTTAAAATGCATGACTTTGAAGGGAGAATTATAGTTGGGAGGAAACCAAGTACAGAATTTCAATAAAATACGTACGTGGGAAATGATCATTTAAACATGGTAAGTCATATCCCTCGAAGGCAACTTCTCATACGTTGAAGTTAATAGAAATTTCGCACATTAATGTAATTATCTGTAAAATTATTAATTTAATCGGAAATGTGAAGAGCCTAGAAGTTGTAATAAATGTCATTTCCAATAATTTGGCACATCTATAATAAAAATTCACTCGGCCGTTCTCGAGAAATTCTTGTTCTTTCTCTGTTCTGTTTGGTGTTCTTTCCCTGTTCTGTTCAGACTCATTTCTATGAGAATATTAAGGACCCCAAAGTATATTTTCTGTTTTAAAAAGTAAGGAGTGAATATAAAATGGAATTAACTTGGTCAATTTTTCAATTAATGTTTTCTAGAAACAGCATATAAAAATTGAATTTCTTTTAAGTAAAACATTAAAATGTGAAGTTTGATACAAATAAATAATTGTTTCTGATATATAGTGGAGAAACTGGTTTAAAAAATAAAATAAATAAACATTATTTTTTAGAATATTAGTTGTTTACAACAAAAAAGTGACTGAGACTTAAGGGGTATTCATGATGTTGTGTTAAATGTTATATGTTTTACCATGTTAAATGTTATAACTATAGGATTGTGAGCAGCCCTATTTGAAGTCATGTTAAACG
>NW_027108759.1:40920-57488 GCF_000696795.3 Halyomorpha halys | reverse complement strand
TAAATGTTATTTCGTTTTACCACAGCAAAAGAAGGCAATTTTTTTCGATTTAACACGAGTTTTTCCATTTAACACGCTTTAACATAGATCATGAATGCCCCTTTAATAGTAATTCAAAAAACCAATATCATAAACACAGTCTGAGCATGCTTTGGGTAATTCAAAACATTTTTTTTTTTATCCCCCTGCCTAGCTTGGCGTACTGGATGCCACGCCTACGAAAGGATTGACCCCACCTTCTAGCGTCACTCGCCCTGGAAGCGTACCCCCTCCATTACACTCCTTCCTCCAAAACAATTAGCCTGTAGGAAACACCTCTCCAGTGATACGATCTGCATTTCATTGAATACTTGTTGGCCAACAAAAGTCGAAAGGGTAAAATCTCTTATATATCTTTATAATCAATAAATATCCAAAAACACATAATTTTGTGATGATTATTTTTATTGAACTGGCTAAAAACAATTGTCCATATCTTATCATTCTTACAATTGTATTTTGCACTTCATTATCTATTATATCTCCCTCTTTTAATAATTTAGTCAACACAGAACCAGATTTAAATAAACACAAACAGAATCCAAATTAAATAACATTTTAAATTTTTGAGATAGAATTTTCTTTTTTCATTGGGAATCCAAACTGTTCTAGTTCCAGAAGTTGTGCATACAATCTTTTTTCAAAGAAGCTTTTGATTCCAATATCTTATAACTTTTCTCTGCTTCCGAAACACCCAGTCGGTACATTTCGTGCTCTAATTGTTCCATTTCATCAAGGTTTTGTTGATAAATTGTTTCTACGATCATCAAGTAATCTCTGAAGCAGAGCCTATGTTTTTCGTCTGGGTTTCCTCCCAAACACCACCTTTCAAACCTGGGTAGCCGGCCTCCGTTATGGAGAACTATAATTTTTTATTTATTCAGGTTTATATGCAGATTCCACCTATGACTATAATTCTCCCGATGATTTATCATTCGTTGTAATTTTATAGAAGAGGGGGCTAGCACTACAACGTCGTCCGCATATAGCAAACACTTGATATTAATTCCTGCTATTTCTAGCTTTTCGTCGAGATTTTCTTGTAAATCGTTAATAAGTAATGGAAATAGTGAAAGGCTAAGCAAATAACCTTTCCTAAATCGGACTGAAGTTTTAAAAAATCAGTAAGCCTCTCTTTATGATACATGGTCACTTTGAACTCCAAATATAAGCATTTTCAGTATCTCAGAAACTTATAAGGCAGCCCACAAACAACTAAATCAAAAAATAGCGCTGAAATGAAACGTGAATTTAAAGTCTAAAAATTGCATTAACTTTGCTTAACGATAATTTATTTAACGATTAATTTGAAGAATTCATTAGGCACAGGATCAAGTGCTGGTGATTTGCTATTTTTTGGTTTTGACAACGTAATTTTTACTTCAACTAAACTGATTTCCTTCGCAAGCTCAAGATCCTCCCACTTCGGTTTAGCATAAATTATTTGAGGCGCTTTTGTAATAGGATACAATAATGTGTTAAAATAATATCTAATTTGCTCACGAGTTATATTCGAATTCACTAATGAAATTTCTATTTTTAAATTGTTGAATTAATGACCATAAACCTTTTTCTATCTATTTAAGGGATTTGTAGTACTAATTCCGCTTTTTGATGCACGATGCTTTATATTTTTGTTTGCTTTTAAGTTAGTAATTTAGTTCATATTATTCCATTTCATAAATATTTTCAAAAACCTAAATGACTTATTACGAAACTTGAAACATTCAATGTTTAACCACTTCTGTTTTCCCAATTTTTTTACGGTAACTTATCTGTTTACTATATAAGGCACATTCAATAATACATTCTTACAATTAGTCACTTTTTTATATGAATCTTTAACCCCATCTAATTTTACATAATTTAATTTATTTTCTAGTGTTGATTTAAAATTCAATTCATCCTGTTATGACCATTAGAATTACTTAGTTATAGAGCATTAGATGCCTGACATTACTTTTTTGTTATAGGGGTCTTATATTGATATGTGTTTATTTCTTGCCAATATTTTAATTTTACCTAATTATATATTACTTGAATGAATAAAGATCTCATATTTAGTTTTCTGATTCATTAAAAGCTATTATCTTATACACAGTGCCACTCCATGGCGATTACAGGCTCAGAGGAATCACTAGCGCAAACTTAACATTTAACATTAATCCGAAATGGAATCACTTTGTGGAAACAATAAATTAGGCACATAACAAGTGGATCAGTCTACCCTCCCACTATTTTTATATATTATTCCATGCTGTCAACCCCTCCTTCCTTTGTTTATCAGAGTGTAACTGAACGTGAATACCCCTAGGCCATCTCTGTCCAATTGCAAGGATTTATAGAGAATACCTGCTAACTTCTTTACTGTAAGCGAATACCTTACAGAGTGTAGTTTATATACTGTTTATAATTTATACATAATAGAAATTTATGGCGCATATCCGCATTCATAGATGTAAATTCGTATTAAGTAGATTTATAGGTGGTTAGAAGTTAAATCTGAACCAGATCTGATCCTCTTGTTTAATCACCTCCTCTTCCTTAAACCTATCCTGATTGAATAGACATTGTCAGAAGCCTTCTGATGTTACTTGACTTCACCTCTTAAACTGGTGCCTGGACTATTTATAGATTCCTGGACAATCTCCAATTCAGTACTAACTGTTAAAGACTCTAGCACCAACATTACAAGTTATAATTATGTTTTAATTTTGTAGACTCAATAAAATAAAATAATAGCTATTAAAAAGGGAATACAATAAATGTAGATAAATAAAAATTCAATTTTCCTCCTTCTCTTCTTTAATTGTGTTGATGATACATTAAAATGCAGTTAAACATTTCAAGTAATGGAAAATAACAATACTTACATCCATGGTATAATTTCTATAAAATTAAGAAACACTGGATTGTTATATCAACAAAATATTGTATTTTAAGTTAAATTTACTTAATAATGGTTAATTTGTTTCAAATACATAATTTTTATACTTGGAATCATTAGTGAAAAAAAAAACATGACATATTTTGAAAAAGATTACTTATTCTTTTTACATTTGCATTTTCTAATCTAGCACATAATCAAGAATCATTCTTCTAAAAACTTTACAAGGAAACAACTAAAGAGACTGGAAATAAACCTCTCAACTTATTGGTAACAGTCGCTTATAATACAAAATAGGTCGAGCTGGTTCTACAAGAGCACATTTTGTAGATTTTACTACCCATTGTGCACATCATGCATGATTAGTTTCACTTAAAGCTCTACACTTTTAATTTGTATATTTTTTTTTGTACTGAGAAAGAAACAAGATAATAGGTAATTAGGTAAAATCTTTTTCTTTCCCCTTACATTTTTTTATTTTTTGAAAGAAATATTCATTTTATTATTATAACAGATGAAAAATTTAATTAAAATTTTTTTTTTCTGTGTGAAATTAAATGTGGTTAGTTTTCAGCTAAATTATGAGAATAATAGCCTCTAACATCAGTATTTTGAAGATCTGGCGAGGTAGAAAGTTTTTAGGAATGCATACCTCCACGTAAATTAATGAAATTTAAATGTGAAACTAATCATACATCTTAATGGTAAATACATTTTTAACAATTTTATGTTAGTATGCCTTCTACTTGCTTAATGACTACTTGTCACTTGCAAGTTAGCTTATGGACTAAATTCTACCACTAATGAGCATGAACATAAGAGAAAATTATAAAATATTCATAAATATTCCCTATAGTGGGGATTTAGTCCAATTCTTGTAAAAACTAATGATATGCTCCTAATTACATAATGAAACTAGACGACACACTTGTGAAAAAGGAATTTTTCACCTTATAATAAAGAAAAAATAACTATTCACATAATAATACTCATTTTTATAATTAAACATCAGTAGCACAGTCATATAATCCTATAATCATTATTCAAAAATATATTTTTTCTTATCACAAAAAATCAAACCCCAGGGTTTTATACCCGCATCCTGGAGTAAAACATAAATAACATTACAATCAAATTCAGCGATTACATAACAATTTTTTTTTATATGATTTTTTCATAGAATGTTGAATTAAAGCATATAATGACATAAACATTTCATCAAAACAAATATTGATAACAGGGATTTTTTTAAAAATAGTTGTTAACATAATAATTCTCTTTTCTGTCTTGATTCATCATTTTAAAAATGAGGAAAAGGATTTCACTAAGATTGCTACAAAATAACAAATAATGTAAGGAGTGTTTCTTATTAATGTTCATGAGTTTCAGAAATTGCATTAAAAAAAAGACATATAATACCTTATTTCTCATTCATCAAATTATAATATAATATAATCTAACTAACTGACATTTTTATTAGAACAGTTTACAAACTGCTTGACTAGATTGGTTTGATGTTATCAACATTACTGTATTTTTTCAACCTCTCCTCTTGACTTAAATCCTAATTTATATTTTATAATTTGCTTTGACAATATGGCGATGATTAGATAAAATAAAAAAAAAAAAAAGGACAATAAATGACACAAAAATAACTATGATAAATAAAGAAGAAAAGAGAAGTATTTGCATTTTGTTAAACATATTTTATTATAAAACCTAACTAAAAATTGCACCTAATATTCGATGTAATGTCTAGACAGTATACCATCGAAATAATTTATTAAATATATAATAACATCACGTATATTTTTTATTCACACTGTAAATAGGTTTTATTATATTCATATTTTATATTCACACACAGACACATGTTGCATTTGCGAATTGCATTTATTCACGTACAAAATTATATGTATGTCTATTTTTGTGAATACATTTGAATATAATTAATTATCTTCATAAGAAGTATTAAAGACAATTTGAGGTCTGATAACAAGTATAAATTTGATAGACTATTAAAACAATAAAAATAACCATATATATATATATACACACATACACACACACACAGATCTTTCATATTCAATCCATACTGTATTAGGTCCACGGTAGAGGCTATGCAGCCAGGTCTTGACCAGGCTCCAAGTTGGCCTGATATAGTGAATTGTTGTTTTGTTCTAATTCTTCTCTGCCTCCACTTTCTTCACTACATTCAGCATCTAGGAACCTGTTGACAAGATACATATTGAGATCAATAAACTGGGATAAAAAAAATCTCTAAAGACTCTAAATGCTTTTATAAATTAATTTGATTATTAATATAAGATAATGTTTTAATAAAGTAAACTGTTGTTTGTATTTAAAATAATTCAGTATCTATTTCAATATAAAATATTCTGGCAATAATATTCAATTTTATATAAAATACTATCATAAATTGTAAAAGCCTACACTACAGCATAACATAGAAGATTTGAGGGGAAGGAGGAGAGTGAGGGTGAAAATGTAGATAAAAATTTATTGTTTTTTGTTACAAAACATATTTTTTTAAAATTCTAAACAATAAATGAATATTGACTTGATCCTCTTCTGTAAACTCTCTATGACACTCTAAACACCCTATACCCTCTCTTGTACTTTCGCACAGTTTCAAGACCTTGTACTCAATCTGAAGTTTCTCATAAAAAACTTGTTTTACCTTCGGCATTTTATTAAATGAAGATTAAAAATAAAACTAATAAAAAATATAAAACTTATAAACAATTGTGTCAAATAAAAGGAAAAAAATATCCCGTCTAGACTTGGATCATGAGATCATCCACACTGATGTTGCTGTCTGTCCCTCAGATGACTCATAGGTATGAAATGTTTCTACCACTGAAAGGGATTGGTAGATCCTAGATACTGCCAACTAGACGGGAATCCCAGACACTTTTACTGCCCTGGACAGTATTCTGGATTGTCTGTCATCTGGATGTATCTCAGAGAGAAGGTAAACTTATGTGGTCATGATAACCTTTGTTTGTCTTTCCTAATTAGGATTAAACCTTCAAACCTTTTCTATAAAAATACCCAGAACAGTCTTGCTTGTTCTTCAGACTTTTTTTTTTTTTAAAGTATTCTTACAGTAATTTAGAGCTTAGCAGCCTATCTATATAAGCTGATAACACTAGGTAACAGCAATACCTCTGTAATTTAAAAAAAAATATTTTTTTGTTCCCTAAAAAAAGAAAAATGCTTAAACTTATGAAGGGTCAAAAGTTTAGTCCTTTGTAAAAAAGAAGTGTTTCTTAATCAAAGTTTGCTTAAGAAGATGATTTGTTCATAGTCAACTGCTTGGTTTTTTTCCCAATGGAGAGTATCCATTTTATCGAGACCAGGAAAGCCCCGGGAGGACTCCTGAGTCCACAGGGTTGACCCATGCCTAAATTAATGGAATAAATAATTATCTGCCATTGGATGGATTCTAACCTAGGCTGGGAGATAGTTACAGTGCCTTACTCACTGAGCTATCCCATTCCCTCCTTCAGTCCATTCCTCCAATATAGTTCCACTTTTGATAACCACTAAGAACTCAGAAATGTCTGTTATATAATCATTTATACAATCAAAAATTAGTCCAGAAAAAGGATGGTGTCGGAACAAGAAAAGAATATTTGGAGATCGTACTAGGAGGAAGTCAGGACCTGCCAGGAAAATGCCATATTATAACATGGTGATGTGAAAATGTAAATTATTTATTTTAGCACTTGTGTTTCATGGGATGAAGGCTAAATGATCAAAAATGCATCACAGAAAATAAAATATTCCCTTCTATTTAATGGCAAAAAGATGACTTAGTTACTCATTTTAAAAACAAACTGAAAGGAAAATTAATGTATAAATATGTACACTAGAAGTACACAGTATGAGGGGATGTTAGTTTTGTTGAAACTATTACGATTATGTCCTATTGGAGTGTTTGCATTAGGATTTTATAGTGGTAAACTGGAACATTGTAAATTAAAAGAAACTCACATAAGTTAGAGAGATAACAATTAATTTAATATTTTAAAGTTTGGTAACATTTGTCATTTTTAAATTCATGTTCACGATACTACTCTTAGGCTTATTTTTGTTGTGTTTAAGGATATCATCATGTGAGGAGTAGAGAGAGATATATCACCCACCTTAATAATTTAAAAACTAAAAACAAAATTTGAGATTTTAGAACCTATTTAAAATTATGAAAATTCTGTTCAAACCTTATTCAAAAATTTTATTATACTTAAAAGAGCTAATGTATGGTATTTAGGGAGGTAAATTTTCCATAAATGTTCAGTGGCTGCAAATTTCAAGGAATATTCTCAAGACACTCTAATGAGTTTACCAAGCTCATGGATCATTAATAATTTATTTTTGTAGATGAGGTGGATTACGAGTAAAATTAAAGAATTACATAATATGGTCAGGTTGGTGGTCCAAGTGATCAAATGCTATTTAACTCAACTTTACTTGATCATTTTTGTCTCTAACTCTAAAATATTTAGCATTATAATGATTATATAATAATTAGTGCAACAATATTACTTGCAGAATTTTAAAAATGCTCATTAAATGATTGTTACTTACGTATAAGGCTTTTCATCACCTCTCATCTCACATATAACATTTGTAAGAGCCATGATATAGTTTTTCGCCAAAGTAAGAGTTTCAATTTTCGAAAGTTTCCTTTCCATTTTAACATGAGGAATTACTTCACGGAGTTGCTGAAAAACAAAAGAAAAACATTGATCATTTGAGGTAAGATAGAGGAAGAATTTCAAAATGTCTTTGAAACAGAACTATGTAGTGTAATGAAATTAGCATGTATTTATATGTAAATATAATTCCTTGGAGAGTAGTAATTACAATAATTATTTTCACTTGAAGAATATATATATATATAGTTAAGTTGATTAATATTATGTAATTTTGATTAATGTAAAATTAATTACCTTATATGAACTGTTGCTAATTGTACAAAATTACTTCAAGTATAAGTTAGTCATTAGAAAATAAAAATTCTTTCTTTATTTACATTTATATCTTGGACAAAATGTTAATCTTAATTAGCCAATGACTGAACAACAGAAACATAAAGGCACTTTTAAGAAATAAATGTTTTTCAGAATGGTTTTTTAGTGATGGGCCAGTAAAATATAGTTAATTTGTGAGGACTAATATAGTAGTTTTATCTTAAGTAGATAGAGGCATAAATATATCCACATAACTTACCAGTTTTGTTAAAATGACCCAGCTGGACAGCGATAAAAATCCCATTCAACTATCGGAAGAATAACTCATTCGTAAAGGTGTTAAACAGGCCAACCCTATTTCCCTGGCATTATTGAATATAAATGTAATTAATTTAGATTATAAATAAATCTAATATAAATGATCCATACAAGGGCAGGATGATCCAACCAAGCTGGAATTAGTGGAGAGGTATGTCAAAGGGAGCTGAATACGGCTTCGAGAAAAAAACAAAGTTTAAGTATCTGGGCACATTTATCATTGAGGATAATAATATTACAGGTGAAGTTAAGGCAAGAATAATAGTTAATAATAGATGTTATTGGTCTCTGGTGAAAATCTTCTGAAAACAAGATCTGTTCAAAGTCCTCAAAATAAGTTTACTAGACAGTCCTGCAACCAGTAGCCATGTCCAGAAACTAGTCTTTGACACTGAATCTACATGAAGTAAGGCTGAAAAACAAGTGGGAAGAAATCTTTTCAAAAATCTACGGCCCAACAAAAGAATGAAATCTTTGGCAGATCTCGGCAAATGAGGAGCTAAAGAACTTGTATGAAGCACCAGGTATTATGTCCACTATAAAAAGAGACATAATAAGACAGCTGGAACAAGTCCATAGAATGGAATGTGGTAGGTTCTCTCAAATGATGATGGTGGGATACCCAGGAGGAAGAAGGAGGATTAGGCCTAGCCTTTGTTGGCTATAGGATGTAAAGTATGATCTTCAGACCCTGGGCTTCAGAGAATGAAGGAGGACAGCCAAATTTAATCTTGATTGGAAAAGGGCAAGAAACATGGTACCATTTAATATTGATGATCGATGAATTGGTTTCATCTTTAGTAGAAATAGGCCTAAGTGCCCACTGTAATAGTTCATCTTGGTTACACTAGCTAGTGGTTGTACCTGACAGATTGTGACCTGAAAACATTACACTAGGTAATCTTTTCAGGTCACAATCTGTCTATCCAAATGCAGAGAGCAGTTCACTAAATGAGAAATAGGTTTCTATGTAATATATAATATATTATATTGGTTATTCAAGAGACAAAATCGATGGGATATCATCAGTTACTAAAAAAAATTTATATCTTTGATTAATATAATACGCTTAGGTTCTTTTTCTAGGTTCTTCTAGGTTTTTTTTTGTAGAACAACATATTTTACTTAAACATTTTGTAACTGGATATATTTCTTGCAAAGTTTTGGCGTATAGTTTGATTATTATTTATTGTTTTATTATTACAATGGTGACTTATACTTATGAACATTTTTACTCTTATAATCAAATAATCGTTCCATTATGAAATAAGAAGTATATTGAATTTTTTGTGAAAGAGTGTTCGGAATTTGAAGCTTTTATTCAACTTGTATCTATGAACTAATACTATTACCTATTTAATTAGATAAAATAGAGGCCTGGTAACACTGGTGTAAGGTGATCTCAAGAATCAAGGCGCGAAAGGTACTAACGCTAGGACAATTTTAGTGTTGTTCTACACTTCAGAACTAACTGGTGACATTCGTTTTAGTGTTCTGTGTAGCTTAAAGTGCTAATTGTTCATCCGTTCCTACCTTATTTTATTCAGGTAAGACTAAATTATGTTATTATTTGAGAAAGTGAATCCAGGTGTGTATTTCGTATTTATATAAAAAAAATAACTTTTTTGTCTTGGCCGCTTAATTTCTTTTGAACTTCAAGCCAGGCAGTTTAAAATCTTCTGAAATCATCTTTTATTCTAAACTGTACAACTTCATAATATGAAGTTCAGAGTAATTTATGCTACGTTATAGTATTATTTACTTTTATAATTCTCTGACTGTGTCGCCTAATTTATAAATATGTATGTTGTTCATGAGAAGCAATACAATACTTTCATAATAAACCTTAATCCATATATTAAAATAAAACACATGAAATATTGAGTGGTAGAGCTCTGTGTATCAATATAGTCCGTACCGGTCTCAGCTGACGGCAGGCCTGGATGGACCTCAACCATTTTTTCTACTCCTTACCTGCTAATTTCTGAAAGACGGGAGGAAAACGGAAATTTCTGATGTACGGTAGAGGAACCTCCGCCACCCTTGTCTTCTTCAATTCACACTCTGGCTTTGAGGAACAAAGTTTACACCACAATCATTCCTCCTCACCCCGCCATTTCCTGAATCCTTTCCTCTTCAGTATATTTCAAAGGAACCTTTTTAGTACAGGAGCTTTCGAACTTAAATTCATATTATCTATAATCTTGGTTCTCTGGTTTTGGATTATCTTCTGTAATTTTTCTTTCAAGAGCTGTAGTTCATCAATATTTTGATTTGCTCGTTCCCTATCGTCTTCAATAAAATTGTGCGAGCATTCGTAAGTCTCACGATTTCAACATCCACCTTCAGAGTTCCACCCTGATTACATTACGATCCCAATCATGGCCTTCTCTCTCGACATATGTTGTTACTTCCTCCATCGTTCTAGGTGTGGTGTACGACATCTAACATGGGCTACGCCTGTTAAGTTAGTTACCTTTTTCTGTATTTCATTCTTATAGTCTCAAACAAACAAAGATGTTTAACGAGGAGATCCGTCTCTTCTTTGCACCATTTCTTTTTACTTCCTTACAAATACAAACAGGACTTGCTGTATTAGAGGGCGAGCTCGTCCATTTGATAAATATTGATGGAGAGTTGTTAGTATTTCAGGGGAAGTCTCAGACAAGATTCAGGAAAAAATTGTCGACGAATAAGTCTATCCTACCAGAGGTAGTGGGCATCTGAGGCTAACATTGGATAATGGACTGGGTGCTGTTGCTGGGAGGAAAACTGCAAGTGGCCTTTTAGAGCTACAGAAGATGCAGATAATAAAAAAGTATGCTGTATACTGCTTCCGGAAGTCCAAAAACAAATTTGTTATAAATGAAAATACATTAAGAGAGAACTTACCTCAAAGGCGTCATTGAGGCTGTGCATGCGCATCCTCTCCCTTTCATTCGATTCGAGCCGCCTAAGGTTGCGTTCCCTTGCTGACAGTCCTTGCCGCCTCCGCCTCGGCCCCCAGCTGGGTCCCCGCCTTTTCCCTCTCCGCCTGCCGCCCTCTTCTGATTCGCTATCGCTGTCTGAAAGGAAGCCATATTGTAGAAAGTATTAAACAAAAAACTAACTTAACTGATTATTAATGTTTTAAAATATAGAAAATACTAGAGTATAGAAAATATAGTTGTTTTTAGTTTTTAAATAGTTCATTTTAGTGTTACTACATACGTTTACCAAAAACCTCGATTTTGAAATTTTAGAAGTCAACTTTTTTTTTTTTGCTCGTTATTTAGATTTAGGAGAGGTTTATATCGATGTAAGGAATCAAAAATTGTCATTCACATTTGGCATTTTAAGCATCAAGAAACACATTATAGTTTGTCTGACGGTCTGTAATAAAATGAGTGTTAAAATTTAATAAAATGAGTGTATTTTTCATAGTACACATATATTTCGAAATATGTTCATTCCATTAGGCTTATATTTAAAGGAAAGTTGGGTATTAGTGTTGAAATGTTCTAGAATACATTTCATCAGATTTCATCCACTACTTTCGCTTAGGTGTGAGTTAACCTATTTTCCTTGTCACTCCCATATTTCAAAAACAGCTCTACCAATTTAGCTCACAGTTGAAGAAAGGTTGGGAATTTATGTATACATGGTCTAATTTCATCATATTCTTTCGCTTACTTATTTGAATTTTCTGGATAAACCTATTTTTTTATTACGGCTAGTC
Source organism: Halyomorpha halys (assembly GCF_000696795.3). Lineage (NCBI taxonomy): Eukaryota > Metazoa > Arthropoda > Insecta > Hemiptera > Pentatomidae > Halyomorpha > Halyomorpha halys. Next base: position 45,526 of record NW_027108759.1, on the reverse strand, counting down.
TGATAGATTTTATTCTCAAACGGTAAACCATTAACCTTGAAATTACGTATAAGGTAATTAGGTAATTACGTATAAAATAAAAAAGTTACATATTGCTGCTTTTTTATAAGCACGATGTTGCTGTATAACACGATTCATCTTTATATTAGTACAATCATTCGACCAAATTAACATAAGATCAGTTTTGATTCACGCGATTTAGTGTAATAGTATTTTTGGTTATGATCTATCATATAGAATATCTATGTTTCTACTACCTGAAACGTATATAGTTAGATATAGTTCTTAATTTTTATATAAAACTATTTGGTACGTTAGGAAAACGAGATGTAGATAAGAATAGGGGATGACAATGACAGAACCAATTAAAGAAAAAATAAGCAAGAAATTTTTTTGCAATCGGAATACCTTAAAACAAGAAGTAACAACAAAAAAAAACCGTAAAATTTATGGAAGATAGCGAGTTTGTAAAGTTCATTGATATGCATATTTTTGATAAAAGGAAAATTCCTCTTAATCATGATTTTAATAGATTAACGGGACATAGTTGAATGTTTTTCAAAACCACCTGACACGAAATCACGTTTCTACTTTGTCAGGCTTGAGCAAAAGTAAATATTTTCTTATCATTGTTTATTCCAAAATCACGGAAAATATCAAATGCGAAATAAGAGCAACAGCTGGACCAAATGATGAAGTCTTATTATATTTACTGATTTATTGATTTAGTTTTTAGTTTTTAATACAAAACCGACCCACGCTGCGATTAAGCGACGTTTAAAAACTAGAGACAATCCGACATGTGGACACTATTTTCTGAAATGACTCATTATTTAGTAGATGATTTACAGGAATAAATTATATTTTTATTAATTCGTTGAGCCGTATTATGTATTCATATGTTGTTTAATTATATTTTCTTTTGACCCCTGGTCATCTGATGCATGAAACCAGTTTCATATCCAACACTGTTGTAATAAATCCTGCTCTTCTACGCTATTAAAATGTAGTATTCGATTGCTTTTTTAAATGGTCAAATTGAAATCATTTTGAGTAAACTGAGAGAATAAGTAAAATAAGACTAGCTTCTTCTTTATTCTATGACCTTTTTGTACTTAAGTACTAAGTGATCCAACAGTGCAAGTTTTTAGATAAAATACTCTTTATTCTGAGTATATTTTGCTCATCTCTATTGCATCTATTGGGCAATCTCCCCGCATAAGACAACTTGTATTACTTTTTAATCTCCAACCAGATCCAGCATCAGATCGTTCTCTATGTCGTAGTAAGAAATACTGAGATACGAAGTGTGATGAAACATCTTAGTAACTAATATTATCGTATGTTTTTATTTATCTTACTTCTCTTGTTCTTAGTGTTACCATATGTTTTAATTTATCCTACTTAGTCTTATTTGTGTTAGTTAAATTATGAGTTTAATGAAGGCTTACTTTCAGTTTCTAAAAAGGTTTATTTATAACACGAAGCAAAGTCTTGTATGGCTCCCTTCGTCTTACTGGAGTGGGATGGTAACGCTGTAAGCGTTGCAATTTTTCGATTTTCAAGTAAATGAAAAACAGATATGTAAATGATTAAAAGTTCTGTAATTCAATACAACTAACTGTCGAGGTCCACTATGCCCCCGTTAGAACGTTCCGGAGACTGCCTTGCATGACATCCAGACCACTGCCACCAATTTATCCAAGAAATGTGACTATACAGAGAATGGATTCCTATAGCTGATAGTCAAAGAAGACTACCAGCATTAGTAGATTTCGTCTGGGATGACATTGGTGTGCTCAGCCCACTTCTATTTTGCGAATTCGAGAAGAAGAATGGATGCTGAAAATGTGCCTGGGAGACTGCCGGACCATTACGATTGTAAGAGCCAATTTATAGGACAGAATTTTTAGCTTCATATTTATTATATTATTAACAGTTCTAAGTATTTATAAATAATTAAGCTATCTACGTATATAATTTATAAATAACTTTTAAACGAAGGGAAATAAAACACATTATTGGCCTGGTACAATCCGTTTAGGATGTACATATGTACTTAATATTTTACAGCATTCAGCAATGGAGGTGTCAATTGCGGCCCAATTGTATTTGTGGTATTTATCACGTTCCAAGCCAAATTTCTTTACCATTCATTATTGTTCAGCCTCCAACAGCTTTTTGTTTCCCTCGCCATTTTCTCAATCCCCACGACTTGTTTTATAGACAAATCTTAACCTGTATCTTTAATGTTAACATGCATTAGAAGACTCTGTAAGTTGCAATAGATTTCATATTATTAGTGTAATATTATATCCTTTATTGTAATACATAAAATAAATTTATAATACAAAGTTTGTCTGCTACTAAATGTTTGAAATCGAGCGAAAGGGGTTTGAACTACCAACTGAAAACTAAAACTATGATAAAATTATCAATGAATCACAAAGAGAAATCAAATAAAATGCTGTACTTAAAAAAACAAATATCTCCTTGGCATCGTATTATTGCAGGAATAATCTTGGGTCAGTGAGAACTAAATGTTATGAAATGAAGGTCATCTTTTCACAATCCCAAACTTGAGTGTTCGCCCACAAAACATTGTCTACTAAGATATTATGTTTAAATTGTGGCCCAATATGTAATAATATTTTGGTGAAAACCTACAACAAACATCCAAATGAAATACTACGAAAAAACAGAACGGCTTCTGTGTAAAGAGTATTCAAACTCATTAGAAATTAGCTTTCCTACCTGTATAAAGTATTAAGAAAGAACTTGATGTTTCTTGACTTGTTATTTTGTGGACAATAAAGTGTTTCAACAGTCTCAAGTGTTCTAGGAGATGATAGTTTTAAGTTTGAGTAGAATAAGAAGTGTAAACCGATGGTGTGCCCCTGTACCATTAAGATGAGATATATTATAAAGGTTGAAAATAAATGCCAAGCTAAATATTGATATTTCGTTTAAATGTATATATCGTATCAGATGCATAATTTTTTTTTTATATGATTTTATGGACAAACAGAATGAAAAGAAGAGAACTAAAATTTTGTCTCGAAATCCACTTATTGGTGGAGTCAGTATTCATAGGTGTGAATTAAAATAAAGAGATTTTTTTTTTTACTACGATTTAATTACTATAGATATAATAATCTCGATCATTTCCTTGTGAAACAAATTTATTTTCATTTTCGATATCAAGATTAGGTGATATTATTAATACAATCAAACTCCGACCGAGTTTGAGCTGTAGGTGAAGTAGAGCAATTGAAGAGGTGGTGTGTGTACAAGTGTGTAGCAGACAAAAGAGGAATTGTGTACTCAAATGTGGGATCTCTTTACCACTATTTAATTCCACTGAGTTAAAAACGTGACCTATTAAATGTTTGACAGTTGGTTTAACCTTGAATAATTGAATGTGTCCAGCTAAGCATACAACAAGTAACCTGCTTCACTACTTGGGCTTCCTTCATACCGTCTATTATTCAATACATTTGATCAATTATTAATTTTCATAAATGACTGAATAACATACGATTATATAAATGAAGTTGACATCCCTGTCCAACATAACCGTGTATTTCAATCCTTTAAAGCTTAGTATATCCAGTTTTCAAAACTATTGTATTTTTATGATGCAGAAATACCATAAGAACTAGTGTCGCACTAGGCGCTGAACTCTTGTTTCTTACAAACTGCATAGTTTTGTTGAAAACTAGCTTTGCAAGGATCTCAAAAATTTAATTATTCTGTGTAGTTATTCTATTATACTAAATAGGTTAATTCTGTGGGTACAGAGCTGAAAATGTGAGGAAATTTCGGAATTACATTTGGCATATTCAGATCATTATAAATAATTCTAATATAACGAAACAAGAAGTATTCAGATTTTAATAAATATTTTCTCGTAGCACCTAGATTTAACAGATCATAGTAAAAATTCGAAGATAAACCAGTAAACCATTAAATTTAACAGTAGATAATCGTAGAGTCTATTTGGTTTATAATGAAAAAATAAGGATAGATAGGAAAACTATGCATGAGCAACAAATTATTGTTGGGTAAGGCCGTCCGTAGCTTAGTGGTTAGACACAGTCTTACCAATTTGATGTCTATTGGCGGTGCCGGTAAGAATCCGGCCTGGGATGTTGACTTTTTTCTTTGAGTGGCGGTCCCACAAAAAGAAAAACTTTGACTCCCAACCATGGTTAGGCAGTATAGGACTTCAATGGGAGTCTTGGCCGAAAAAAAACATTATGTAAGCTAATATTAGACAAGTTGCACTGTACCGACCTTGTTTACTCTGGCTATGTGGTGGAGTGTACTCCTCGTCTTCTGACATCGGCCAACCTTCTGGGGTCCTGCACCCGCTCTCGCTACCGCTGAACTCTACCGACCGCATCCTAAAATGTATTATGAATGATTTAGAATAATATTGTTACAGATAATACAAGACAATTGTGTGAAATTATAAATACATAATAACAGACCCCGATTTACATTGAGACAAACTGGGTTTAAGACCTGACCACACCAGTTTTTGAGGGAATGTGAGTAAATGAGGCGCGGAAAAGTTATAACAAACACATAGTACAAAATAAAT
>NW_027108759.1:13167-35535 GCF_000696795.3 Halyomorpha halys | reverse complement strand
ATAGTATCAAATTCTCTCCGAAGAAACTAAAAATATTTAAATAATTTTAAAATGCTCTAATTTTGTTTTACGAGAACCACATTATCTAGAAGATAAAAGGTTTAATTTTGTTTTAATACTCTTAAATAAATATAGATGACTTTTGTTGTGATTATTGTTAACTGTACTGTGAGAATTGTGGGATGATATTATGTTGTATGTTTTCTTAATACTCTTAAAAAAGATTATAGTCAGGTTTTATTGTGAACTATACACAAAATATTTTTAAAGTTCAAAAGCTCATGAGTACTTACGCTAAGCAAAATATCTAATAAATATTTGTTACGTTCTGAGTCCAAACAATTAACAATTCACCTTTATAATACTAAAAAAACTTATATCATATTATATATATAAATATCAGTCTCCGAGAAACTAAAAATATTTAAACAAATTTAACATGCTGTTTACACGAACCACATTATCTAGAAGATAAAATGTTCAATTTTTTTGTTAATACTCTTAAATAAGTAAAAAATATAGATGGCTTTATTGTGATAATTGTTAACCACAAAAAAAAATATGGTTTAAAATTCAAAAGTTGTGCTGGGTATACACGTTAATATCTTCCTTAAGCAATGTGATATCTTATAAAAAATAGAAAATTAACAATACGATTTTTATAAAAAAATAAATATGGAATCAACTTTTCGTTTCGTCTTAGTCATCGTTTGTAGGATTCCTATATAATGTTTTTACTTCCAGATTCTGTCGGAATATCTCTAAAGTGGAGGATTGATAATATTTTTTGGACGTATGAGGCTATTTTCACAACTTGAGCGAAGATGTTTTGTTAAAAATATTTTAACGTTGATTGAAATACTTTTTTCACTTCATCCAATCAATCTACATACCATAATTGGACGTTTAAAAAAAATTTGGAGTTCAAAAACATTACATTAGGAATCCTACAAAATGATGATTTGGACTGGTTTTCTCTAGAAATCTAGCACTGAATTTATTTGTTTTTAATACTGTAAAAATAGTATTATTAGAAAATAGATTATTTACTTTAGAGTGTTTCAAAACAAATGTGAACATTCGTAAAAAAATAAATAAAATAACTGTACCTATCTAAAATTTCTAAAAAAAAATATATTTAAATATTTTTAATTTATTAATAATACGTTCAAAGTTTTTTTGGAGGGGGGGTTGAGATAGGTAAATAAGAGCAATTAGGCTGATTTTGAATGCAACAACCAAACTTTATGCACAATTTCAGAATAATATCTTGAATCATGAATCACTTCTCAAGAAAATTATTTTTAAAGACGTAAGTGCATGCTTAAGGAACGCTTTCTGTGGTTTCGAATAGTACTAAACTAAAAAATAATAATGATAATAACTAATTTAACAAAAACTGATTAAAGAAAAAAAAATAGTTTTGAATATAAGGATTAATGTTTGCTCGCACATAACCTGATCAGCGAAGTTTAAAGTTTCGTTTAAATTTAACTATGTTCAATCATATTGCCAATAACTGATAACTAGCGCTACACAGAACTGTAATATGACTTACTTTTTATGCTGTGGTATCTCCTGCAAATATCGAGTTCATATTACGTCTAAATTTAATCGATTCTGGAGATTCGGTGTGTTTGTTGATGTTTAATTCAAAACTGTAGAGGAGGCTCCATATTTGAGATTGATAAAATGATCGTACCATAAATCGATAAGTTATCAGACGAGATTATATTCTGTTCTGTTTTGATTCTTACTTGATATTCCTGTGCAGCACAGAGTAAATTTTATTATCCCTAACACGAGAAACATGAATGGGAATCCCACAGTAGGAAAATCCTAATTATGTTTCTCTTACGGCATTTGTTAAACTTGGATTACGAGAGTATTGTTATTTCCTATCATTAAATATAGGATAATTTAGGCCATTATTTTCACAAGAAAATGAATGGAGGTATTTTCTGTAGCAGAGCATAGAAGCCGTCTACGGTGACTAGCGCTTCTCACAACGGTACCCAATCATGGGCCAGGATCTCCGGAAGTGTATGCTGCTACGGGATCAACGAACTCCTGCTGAGAAGGCTCCATGTACCACATCCATTCAGTATAAAGATGTTAATTAGAGATTCACTTAATTAATGTTACTTCAGAACAGTTGTACCTATCCATAAACAGTCTTGATGATCGTATAAATAAGAAATAATAATTAATTTTAATGCATAATATATAAAAGTTTTAAATTTTAAGTAATCTTTTTTATCACTTTCAAATTTATTCATACTTTGGCTGTTATTTTATGTAGCAATAATAATAGCTTTAATTTCATTCATTGGACAACTGTAAGCCTTTCCAGTTGGTAGGAGTCTGGCTTATGAACAAACAAAAATTACCACTGCTTTACTTTGGAAATACTTTTTACTAATTTAAATTAAATTAATAATTTACAAATAATATTTTCTATATATTATTTAACAGTTTATTGTAGTCGATATATAACCAAATCATATTTGGATATTTTTTACTTTAATCCACATTTTCCAGTTCCTAGCCACAATATCCCAACAGTCTCCCACTCTCTAGCCTATCTCGTCTCGCCATCTTGTAAGTGGTCTTCCTCTCCATCTCTTGTGTTCCCTTGGGATTATGGTAATTTAGGTCATCTTCTTGATCAACCCTGCTAACGTGACCATCTTCTATTTCAGTTGTTATGCTTCTTTTGAGAACTATTCTGTTGTTTAGATGGCCTTTTCGTTTAATTTTTCTGGCTCTAGAAAATTAAAATATTCCTAAGAAGTATATGCGATACTGTACAGTTATTGGGTTTATACACCTTTCTCGTAGCTTTATCTTTAAGTCCGGTGGTGGGTTACATTTTTTTTTTCTACTGATGTTAATCTTACTATTTATTTAGTCTTGTCTATTTCTAAATGAAACTTTTTAATATAATAGATTTTAGTAATTTTTTTTTTATTAATGTTGTATTTATTAATGTACGAATTTTCAGGATCAACAGCAATTTTACGGTAAAGATATTTTTCATGTATTCAGCACAACGTACTAATTCATTTAAAGTATAAAATTTACAGATGAATATGGATAGACTCAGAATTCCACCTTATTTAATTTGTATCATTCCTTCCAAGTTTTTCAAAATTAATTAAAATATTTGTGAATGGGTTAATCGCTGAACCGTTTTCTCCCACGGTTGTGACAATATGTAAAGTATGATGATTGTCCTGAGATCGGCCTGCGTTAAGCTTGGTTATGAAGTGCTGCATCGTATATATATATATTGATCAGACAAAGATATCCGCAATTGTCTAGATCGTAATACTTATCTCTTAAAATCTAAATAAAACAAAATTAGTTCCGACTGGGCTGATTGCTTTCATTCAAGGAAAGCTGATGAGAGAAATGAAACTTCTACTCTGGAAATCACATAATTAGAGATGGCAAACTGCGGCAGTTCCTGGATAGTGACAATGGGAGTTCACACAAATAATCTTCATAGAATCTAGCGTAAATACCCACCGCGTATTTAGTTTTTGTGATTTTGCTACTCCATGTAAAACAATCAATTTCCTAGAACTGGAAGGCATTAAACGGACTAATTGTGGACATTGTAATTTTTGTATGTAGAATGTACATTGTAATGTAGAAAAAAATGGTCTTTCTAATTAGGTGATATAATGGTATAATTTGGCTAGCTATGAATCAGTCCTTAATCCTTGAAGAAACCCTGAAGATTATAGGGAAGACTTTTTTTTCTTCAAATCTTTTAAAAATGTGTAGAAAATCAGATTCTTTTCAAAGAAAGCTCTTCAAATAACGTATTTATGAAAATAACTCTTGTACGCTAAATTAGCCGTTATGAAACATTTATTGCACCTGAACCAGGCCTCTACCTTTCGATCTGGTTCAGAGGCTTTCCTGCCTCAATCTCTTGTCGAATTATGATTTTTTTAATGGTGCTTCGTTTTTTTCCCCGATAAAAATTAAAAAGTTCTCTACTGAAACTGGAGATCATTCAACGTTTGTCACTGTTTTCTGAATCTACGATGAATTACCAATAAAATAAGAGCCAATTTATAGGAAAATAAACTGGTAAATTAATAGTTTCCAGAAATACTAGATAGAATCTAACGCAATGAATTTTTGATGTACGATCTTATTTATTTCATGAAGGCTGATTGATTCCATTTCCATCCCATTTTGAGAATTAGTTTAATTTCAAAAAGAGTTTGAGGTTGGTACATAAAAACAATACAGTTTTACTATCGCGTACGTAGTTTTCCCCCCAAAAATTATTCTAAAGTTGGTTATTATACCAAACACAGTGTTATTAGTTTGAACTGTCTCTTATTGTTTATTTAACAATTATACTTTTAATTTTTTTTTTTATAACACACTTCTAGGGTACTTAAAAATATATTAGCTCAGTTGAAATAACAGTTAATATCTACTATATGTAAATCTACTGCCCTTTTAGCCAAATTAATTAATTTCAATAATAACAAAAGGGTTTTAAACTTGATACACACAAAGCTTACAAATAGGCAGTTGTTTTAGTATTTGATTACACTCAATCTTCTAGTTATAGTATTGAGAAATCTTCAGTTTAAGAGAAAAATACATTCTTACGGGAAAAACATGATTTTTCGTCGGAAAACCTTTGTAAAAATCATATTCATCAACTTTAGATTAAGATTGAAACTTATAATTAGCTGTACATCTAGCCTCTATAAAATGGTTACCTTCAACTTATGGGAAAACCTGACGGTTGGGTGTGATCTTGACCAAAAAAACTATACCACTACACCCCAAGAAGGGTCAGGGATTCAGTACTTCGTAAGAGATGTAATTTTCAGCTTCTTACGACTTCTGGTTTTTTGAGCCAGGTTGTTTACACACACACAAGCACTCACGCCCGCACACACAATGGAAGGATGCGTTGGATACTGACGTCTACAGAAGACCGATTGTGTCGCTGAATCGTCGGTGTGTGCGAAGAGTGCTCAGCGCGTTTCGTACGGTTTCATACTAAGCGGCTTGCTTGGTGGCAGGGTACCACCGATTGAGCTGATCGCCGATGACAGGAGGCGCTCTTATAATAGTGCTGACCATATTCCCAGAGATGGTTTAAGAAAGAAGACTATAAGAAAGTGGCAACATCGTTGGAATATAGCACTCAGTGGAAGCTGGACGCACAGGCTGATGCACATTAAGGCCTGGGTGAATAGGAATTACGGGGAGGTAGACTACTATATCACTCAGTTTATCACAGGGCATGGTTGCTTCCGAGCCTACAAGTATAGGTTTAAGCTCGAAGACACTGGAGAATGTACATTTTGCCCAGGAATGGAAGAGAGTGCATAACTCGTTTCTTCTGTGCCGGCTCTCATGAAGAAAGGATTGAGTTCCGACGCGTCTGCGGCTCAACCACGATTACTGGATGGCAGAACAACGATTCGCTGCACGGGTGATGCAAAAGGTAAAAACTGAGGAGAAAGAAAGGCAAACCAGGAGATAACCTAAAATAATGAGGCGGCACTCAGTCACTCCTCCCCATGATTTAATAAACGCCTAACGGCGGTCCCGTGGAGGTTGAGAAACAGGTGTAGGGAGGTTGGTTTTAGTGGGTAAAAATCCCACACACGGATAGGTACGGGCCTTTAGATGATTTCCACCCACCCTCGTAAAAAAAACTCTCACACACGCAAAGACGCGCCTGAATTGGTCTCAAAGGACCTCAAAACGGGTATTTCCGTTGGAAACTCGAATTTGCACGATGGCAATACTTTCCCTTACTTTATATTCCATTTAGAGGTAAGTGAAAGTAAAAATACTACCATAGCAAGTATTGAACCAAAGGCCCTTCATGAGTTATTTTGGCAAAGGTTCTTGATTCTACGGCTAGCGGGAATATGTTGGTAAGTCAGAAAGGTTTCTGATCAATTTTATAAGTCTCTCAAGCCTTGATGTTGTAAAGATTTCGATGATTCATAGCTGTAAATCATTTCAAGGTCAAGAGGAGGCTGCGTGTTATAGGATCTTGGTTGTGTCTAGAAAGCTTGGGGAATGATCACAGGCACATCACTCACGAGAGTCGTTTTTCGACTAACTGGTCTATTCCTTTTGACAATAGAATTGTTCTTTAAACCTCCTATAGAAACAGTTCACTAAGTAACAATCCTTTGAGGTGTTAAAACATCGGATCCCATATTTAATCTCACTATTTACACAAATTAACAATAATAAAAGTTAAAACAGACAGTAACTTTAAAAGTATATAAAACAATTCTAACCTAACAATGAACAAGAAAAGAAACTGAAAATAGAATTGTATTTTACATAACCATAGACATTGCGGACTTATTTCATCTTTCTGCCTATATCTTTTCTCTAATTCAGTGTGAAAAGCTAATGCTTTAGTGGAAGGACTGTAACGATTTCAAAATGTCACTGTTTAAAGAATTTATCCCATTTTCATCATATTCTAACTTACACCAGTTTTACCGCCCTCCTTAGATGTACGCTCAGGAATATAATACCTTCAAGCATTGAGCGCAAGTAAGACTTTATTTGAATGACTAATAAAAAAGAGAATTACAAAAATACAGTACGCAATAAAATTCTTACTATTCTTATTTCCCTTCTTTTATTTTGTACTATATCTTTATATTTAACTTTTTTGTTTGTTATTATTTCCGTTTTCATTATGTGTATAATACTTTTTTTGTATTTCTTGTTTATTTACAATTTTACAAGTGCATATTATTTTAATTTTCTCCGTTCATTTTTGTATAAATTTTCACATAATTTTTAGCCACACCTTAGTTTTGTTTTATTTAATGCTATCTTAACCTCTTACTGAGTGACATAATTTGTATTGTTCTTATATTTTTTAGCCCTGATAAAGCTCTGCAAAGTCGGTCGAAACGTTCGCTCATAATAAATAGTTTGGGTTATTTTGACCGTACCCGGACTATATTCCTTTTATTCTGTGTTAATGTTAGTATTTTAGTATTCTCCTTAAGCCCTGCAAAGTGGAGCGAAACCTAGGTTACTGATTAATAGTTTTTTCTACTATTTGTGTATATTTCTTAACTACCACCCGGACTATGATCTTAAATTTAATTGCATATAGCTAACTAATAATCTTCAAAGTTGATAGACTTCCAGACTGAGTCAGTCTGAAGTTGTTCCTTATCAATAGGTTTTTGAGTTTTTTGGTTTTGATAATTTTTAATTCATATGTTGCTACTAGCTGATGGACGGATTTCGAAACATGTTTTAATATTAAAATTATTTTGGTTGTTTGTTTTTGTAAATTATTTTATTCATTTATAATTACATTCTTTTACTAAGTTTTTATCTTTTATACAATTTTTTATGTTTATTCTTAAAGATTTATAATTTTTTCAATGTTTCTGTATTGTTTTGTTTAGTCCTGATGAAACCCTGCCAAATGAGGTGAAAAGTTAGTTATTTCTGATAATTATTATGCTATTTATATTTGTCTTGGTACCCAGATCATCTTTCTACATCTCTCAAATTAGGTTGGTAAGTTAAATAATTGATATTAATAAAGTGTTTGTGAATTAAAAGTACGATTTTTCCACTTGGTCTTATAGAATTATTAATAAAATTAATAATATAATATGGAAATTTGGCGGATTTTTTTAAAACTAGGAATGCTGGATGAATAAAAAATAAACAAGCGGTTCGGTAACCTTCAACATCTTGTCGACAAGCCAACCACTCCTTTTTCAATTTTAATTAATGAATATTCTTAAAATTGTAATTAAGTTAATATTAATAGCTATATTCACCGATATTTATTGATTGCTACCTTTATTCGAAACAGAAGCTGGTCAGTAGGAGCAAAATAGTAAATGGTAAATTCCACATGACCTCGAATTGGAGACGGTGATTTTTTTTTTGTCATATTTACATTCCTAATTTTAAAAATTATGTAATTAGAACGTTATATACCCCATTTTAAGAAAATTGAAAGAAGATAGGGAACAAATTGAAATCTTCTGTACATTACTTCATATTTGAGAAAATGGTGACATTTTCCATGTCATCTGGTCTAGATAAAGGATTACCATAGATTTGGATAAAAAAAAAAAGATTATACACATCTATTCATCGCTTTCTCACAAACAAAGCTAGGGAACCTTGAGGAAATGAAAAAAAAGTGTCCTCAGATCGAAAACTTTACATTTCAGAGAAAAAGTTTTACCGTGCCCATCTGATCAAAATATTTGTGCTCGATAATTGAATAATTTATTGAAGCCTGAATCATATTTTTATGAAATATTCGGTGATTGTGCGGGTTTGTATCTGGATGGTCATAATAGATTTTATCAAATTCCATCCACTAATTTTGCATTTGCATGCATAAACGTATTTTCCTCAATAAATCTGTATTTTAACACCGCCTCGTATGATTAGGCCCAAATTTCGGAGAAATGTTGGAGAGTTGAGTAAAATATATCTAGAATAATTTTTTTTTAACTACTTCGGCTACATTTGCTTCGTATGCAAAACATTTCTGGATACTGCTGTATTTCGAGAACGGGTATTCGGCAGATGTTTTTTTAATATGTACTCTTTCTTATTCCTACATTGATATACTTGATTGGTTTTCATAGTATATAGGCAAATCACCAATGATTTAAAATTATTTTTATGTCTATTTTGAATATAGTACGACAATATAATGTTATATTGTACGATGAAATAGGTACAATTAATAATTCACATAGTATTACCATGTATAATTTACAGTCGCATCTATAAATTTTGAATTAGAAGTTTAGGAAGCCTCAAAACTTGGCTGCTACCGGTTTCCGAAATCATACTACCCCACTGGTTGTCCCTAGCTCAGTAAGCTTCTTACCCATGCTCTCAACTGTCGACCCCATGGTTTAAAAGCCAATGTAAGGATCTAGTTTCGGTCTAATATGATTGAATCCGTTCCAGAAATTAGCTACTCAGTATCCGCAGCTGATATTAAAACAAATATTACCAGATCATAATATTTTTCTAACGTAAGCCTAGGGTTTACAGGAGTTGATAAAGTCAATTATGCATTAGCACGGATTCAGTCCACTGACCGATTACGAATGAATTTGAGAACTAAATATTATCAACTAAGTAATAAATACAGACATTAATTTATGTAAATTTACATAAGTCGAGACTTTAAGATAGTTAAATTGAGAAATATTTAAAAAGCACCTGAAGTTAAAAAACGGCGTGAGACCCGCCACTACTATAGCGAGTAGGTTGGTCAATGTACGACTTGTCACAATCTCACAAGAGGAGATCATAACACAAAAAAAAGGTAATCCTTCCCCGCCGGACCCACCCCGCTAAGACCCCCGAGGAGCCACAGGCCTATATCACTTTTGAAATATTAGCTTAAAATTGAAAGTCGTAAAAGTCTCAATGCTCCTTTCTTTGTCACGAATAAAATCATACATAAAGACCTTAATGTTCCCTATGTAACCGATCTAGCCCGAACCAGATATCACTCCTTCCATTATAAACTCTCTAACCACTCAAACCCCCTAGTTTCTAATCTTGCATCTTCTTCCATTCCTGACAATCCTCCGAGGCGCCTGAAAAGAAGATGGCCACGAGACCAGCTTATGTAAAATGTCATTAGAGTGCTACCAATGGGTAGTTTCTCTACACGCCTGTAACACTCCAATTTAACTTAGATCAGATTTACTAAATGTATTATAATGTACAGTTGTAAATAGCAATAAATAAATATAAAAAAAAAAATGGAAAGAGGAGACTTTAAGATAGTTAAATTGCGCAATATTTAAAAAGCGCCTGAAATTGAAAAACGGCTTGAAGAATTTGTTAAGAGGCTTTGTCAACTGTATATCTGAAATTAATAAATTAAAATTGGTAATTATGTTAGCACTCTAGTTCAATATATTCTCTTCTTGATCAAACGTGCCGGCATTCTCTTCTGGCATCCGTGACACCACCTTCTTTTTCTAATTAATTAGTTATTTTTTAGACTTAATAAATGTTGGAATGTTAAATTATAAATCGATTATGCATTTGCTTATAACTTATATTTAAGTAAGTATATGACTGTGGGTATAATAAAATGTAATTTTTTTTTTTTTTAAATAAGGAAAATTAGCGAATGGGTAAAATTGCATTGTCGATATAGATTGATTTTTGTGTGAAATTGGGTTAGTGATGTTAATACGGTGAAGGTAGGTTTTGCTAAATGTCATGTGTAATTCTGGGGCTTGTCGGACCGGTAGGGTGACCTCGCCTCTATCTACTCAATAAACCGTACTCTCGGATAAATGCCAACTTTTCTCCTATATTACCGTTACATCGTCTCTTGTGAAATCTTTCATTCCACTAGTAGCACATCTTATGGAATGTCTAAAAGCATCCATCACTTCAAGATATAAATTTCGTTTCCATTTATTCAGAGCATAGTTCTCCGAAACGTTTCTCAAGGATTAAACTTGACATTAAACGTAAAAAACTATGTTCTGAATAAATGGAAACGAAATTTAGGTCTTGAGAAACGTTTCAGAGCATCAATGCTTGCGATAATCCTTTTTTACAAGTACATCGTAAGTACTTATTTCTTCCACTAGTAGTTTATACATCATAATTGATTAATCGTCCGATCTCTGCAGCTGTTAATAGGGTTCAACGCCCGTGGGCTTTAATTTTAAAACCTTGATCGGTGAAAAGACCTAATATGCCAATATTAGTGATTAGTTCTTTTGAAATATTGTGGTACCAATACTTTTTTATAGAATGCGGTCTCTAGAGAAAGTCCAAACTGATATTCAGATTCTTGAATGCTAGTGGTGGAGTCCACGTGGAACGATTTTCAACTTGAGATAAAGCTTAGAAGTGGTTAGCACGTAAGAAAGAAGTTGCCATTTACTGCTTTATTCGATATATCTTCGACATATTCTGTTCAGGTTCTCCATACCAATTGATATACTTCTCGAAACCAGGCCAAACCCACTCAAGAGTTGGAAACGTAACATTCTTGACATACCGTTCACTTCCAACGGTATTTGGGATTTGATTAGTGGTTTAAGGTCAATTAATATTTTATAATTATATTAAGATTAATTAAGGTTTTAGTGGTTGATCTCGGCATATACAGAGGTAGAAACACCTTAGGACCAGGATTGTTCGAAACTATGGTAGAGGTAGTTGTGTTATTGAAGATTGTAAATCAGGTTGTAAATAGTCGTTATGAGATTATCACTCCTACAACCGGTCTTTGTGAGATCTCTCTTATAGGCTGAAGTGCCTCACAAACCCTGGGGAAGAAGGAGGGGAGAAGTGTGGTCCCCGCTCGACCTTGCTTAAATTTTTATTATCTATTGTTATCGCTTTAACCCACAGGGTACCCCAGCTCATACATATACGTGCTCACACGCGTGCATCTAGTACATATATATTGGCAGTAGTGTTAGTAGATAGGATCTTATATGCGATAAAACACGAGGAGGCCCCTCACCTCCGCACCTTTTTAGAATGAATATCTCATATATAACAATAAACATAACAGGTAACCTTAAAATACCAAAGGTAGTAAAAGGTAAGACCCAACAAGAATTACTTTTCTTTTTCACAGTAATGCACTTATTAATTCACTTTTTATTTCTGTTTTAGAGGGATCAGAAAAAAAAAAAATATAGGATCATTTTCTACTATTATTTATTAAGACAATGACAAAGTTAGCTACTTAGTGTAGTAAAGTAAGTCTTTCCCAGGTCTGCTATCACGCCTATCTCAATGTATCTGTCATACAGTGAGGATGTTAGGCAAATAAAAAAATAATAATGTGTTTAGTTCATAAAACAAAACGAAATGTATTTATTTACATTAAGTTTTTACAAAAAATCCAAAACATATAGGTTAGTTAATTAAATAATGTATATAACTGTTAATTAAATAGTTAATTATCTCAATGAATATAGTAGCTGTTGGATATTATAGAAGGATAACATATCATAAACGGTAGTAGGGAAAGTAGCCATATTAGCAGCCCGTGAATAAACACTCCGAAGTAAAACAGTCGGATAATTATTTATACATTAATGGAGATAATTAAACAGACAAGATCTGAGGGCGGAAACATTGTTCTCATTAATTTTCACTGACATTCATTATATCTAGTGCGTTTATAATAACATCTTCTGGCAGAAATTCTGTATTTCTACATTCATAATTTCTATATTTCTGTTCATTTGCCCCGAAATTGTCAATAACAATTTACATATCATAATCATAGATTTTTGTTAAAAACTAATAAATTCATAAAAACTGAACTAAGTAGAGCGTTATAGATTTTTTAAAATTGATAACTGAGAAATGGTCATGCACAATTGTATATATTAGTTGGACTATAGCACTACAATACTCAATGTTACATCTTGTTCTCATTCAAGGGTCATTCACAGAGTCTTTTCAATTGAGAGTCACAGAGTCTTTTACGTATATATTGACGAAAAAAAAAATAATCTAGCTTTAAATTGTAAGCAGTTAAAAAAAACATTATTTTCAAAAATGAAAGTTGCGTTGCTTTGTTTTCATCGTTCTGTTAAATTTCGAATATTTTCAGATATATTATATATGAGTTTTTAGATATAGTTTGCGAAAATCAATTATTTTTATTATTTCTTAGTACATACTTTATTTTTAAAATTGGCTTCTCATACATGTTACGTTTGCAGTAATAACATATTTGAGACTAGACAAGGGCGCTATTTAAATAATGTATTTGTTAAATTAAATAATTATTTTTGTAACAATAACTATTCATTAAATAATTTTTTAATGAAATATATGATTAATGCACCAAAATAAAGTACAACCATTGTAAGAACTATCGGAGCAATTCTTTCGCACTAGATCTGGCATGATAGTTGACAGTTCATGTAGCAGTAGTAAAGACACTGTTATGATAAAGTCCGTTTTCAAGGTTTCACTTTACCGCTTTGACAGCATCTATTGCAACCTCTGTAATGGTAGAAAGTTAATAATAGCCGTCGTGATAGCGTATACTGCCGTGGTGTAATTTAACTTAAATTATGAGGTTTAATTAATGACTAACATTCAGCCTATCGGTATTTATCCACCGTTATTATACATACATTAACAATATTAATATTAATGTTTATACAATTTTTATTTGTATTGTCTACCATAAGTGGATGATGAAAAATATTTGTCTGTATTGAAGGAATGGTTTAACTATCTATAACAATCTAGTAACGTAGATTTGAAATGTTGGACTGAATATAGATATGGAACATTCAGAGGGAATTATAAGTAAATAAGTCCTAAGTGAAGATAACATTCTTGGTAACATTCAGTCAAACAAGTCAAAAACTTAAAGAAACAAACAATAATTTGAATATAGTAGTTTACTGTTATCTATTCTCGGACCTACAGCAAACATTTTTTTTCTTATCAATAAGTAACAAAGAATTTATGATCTTTACTAACACATGAATAAAAATAATAATAAAAAATTCCTATTTACATATTTTTACAATATTAACGATTAAAAAGTCACTAAAATGATATTGATCCTTAAAGCAGTTATGTTAGAGAACATCCACAAACATTTTGACGAAGATTTATGACTTTTTATTTTTTCGAAAAATTGTCTGGCTGGAATAGTATGCCAACTTGATAAGTCTGAGGAGAATGACAATAAACTAATCTACTGTTATCTATTAACAAAGACAGGACTTTTAAAAGATATCTTAAATATTTATACAAAAAACCGTATAATGAATATAATTACAACTAGCATTCATAATTACTGATAGAACATGGTTAATTGGTGATAAGTGACAAATTTATTGTTTCAGACAAGTGCCAGTGGAATAATTAAAATTGCTGAGCCTATATTGAAATGTGCATAAACACGGGACAGTATTGTTTATAATTTATGATTTTTTTAAATTTAACTTGTACATAGTAGGTTATTAATAAAATTAAAAAGTTTATTTATAAAATTATTTATTTTTAATTATTTAATTTTTTGGTTATACTCGATTAGCATTGTATTTTATTTCTTCATAGTTTTTATTTTATTAATTTCATAAATTTTTATTTTATTAATTGAACTATCGTTGTCAAAAACTTACAGTCCAGTAAACCAAATGTTACAGCTGAAGGAAGGAACTACGTATTTTTCTAGTTAGACATTGTACAAATTGTCTAATGACTTTAAATTGTTAATAAAAACAACCATTTATCATTTAAAGGTTTGCTACCTAAATATTTATGAAACCTGAATCAACCACCTATGGAGTTAATTTTTTTTTATTTTCAAGGTTATCGCGTTATAAAAATGAGTTACGTGTTCCAAGTTGCATCATTAAAACGTATTTAGGGAAGTGAGCTGATTAAGAAAATGTAAACTTCTATTTGTTCCCTTCAGATTGACACATTCACCGCATTACACAACATTTGAATGACAGAGACTAGTATATCACAACCATTTGCACAATATGAAAAACACAAAACATTCTTAGTCTTGATACTCGTATTTTAGAAGTAATACGGTCAGAAAGATTATGTATCTCTCTCACTCGCGCTTTCTCATCCTTCAGCTTCAACGTGAAATATATTTTGGCAGTAAATACAGCCGACTCTCTTCAGAAAGAAATTTCAATTAATTTTGGGAATTCGGTTTTTTCTTTTTCACCAGCAACGGTATGGAAGAAAGCTGGATATAATCATTCATTTAGAATCTATATATTAAATTTACAAGAATTTGCATCTTCCAAATTATTACTCTCAATAACGTTTTTGTGGAATGCCGCATATTTCCAATTTATATCATTTCTTCTTCTTTTCGATCTTATTGTGTCTTCTTTTGAAACCATTGTGCCAACAATGGTAACAGGTATAGTGCCAATGGTAAATGGTATAATGCCAACATACAACCAACCAGTCAGTCGGTTGTATGTGCTATGGTGCTTCCAACTACTTATTTTGTTTTTAATTTTCTAGCTTCAATTTTTGATCAATAAAAGTACTAAGACATTTCGTGCCAGTAAAGATATTAAGATCTGAATCATAGAAATAAATAAATTGTTTTGGAATGGTTCTCTTACCATCGAGAAAACAATTGGTATTGTGAATGGTAAACCTTGGACTTAATTAGTATAGAACGTAAAATGCTCTGAGCTGTCGTTATTCTTTTGATTAAGTATTTTATTTAATCTGGTTTTGATGAATTAAATCCAGGACGCACTTTACGACTTTAAATGCTATATTTATTTAGAAGCATTGCTACCTAAATATATTCGGTCGCTATAGTATATATCATACTAATCCTTATATATATTAATTTTTTTGTATATTTTTTTTTTTTTAATTTAAATTATTTTATTAAACCTCTTATCCATCCCATATTTTCCTGTAATCAATGCTGGTGATGAGATATAAGCCCTATGGGGTCCAGCATAATATTCTCGGTGAACATTACATCTCATACACACATCTAATATTCACACCGGAGTATTCTAGAAAATTCCTTGTTCTGAATAGAATAGTTCCGCAAGTTCCTAACCAGAGGCCTCTTCGTTGAAGAAGTTCTGTGAAAATAAAATCCAATGGACATATTTTTTTACGGCTAACATCTGATTTCTTTCGTTCATTTTATAAGGAATTCGTTTATTATCTCTTCAGGAAAGTAGTAAGATATTAATGCCATTGTACTTATTGTTATAATAAGGTAAGAGGCCATCGTGGCAGATCCCGTTGTGGAACGGTTTCGGTTCGATTTCCATAATATTTATTACTCGGCGATCCTGAGATGTGAATCCTGAAATTCCCGGTGAGGTAAGTGTTAAGCGGCAACCTCTAAGGTCATGTGTTTCATAATGAAAACCAGTAGTATTAATCCACAAAAACAAGTACACAAACTATATAGTACAAGCACTAATATATGTTGGTTCATGATGAGGACGACTATTAGTGATATATGAGTTTGAAAGTAAAAACATATCTGGCAGAATGGTAGTCAGTAAATACAAACTACAAGATTAATAGTATTAAATATAAGAAGATGGTCAGGGTTGGGGTCAAAAAAAGAAAAAAATAGTTTATATTATACAAAACAAATACTTTAAACCTTGAACCTTGAACCTTTCGCTTTGAACAGCCTTGATAAAGCCCTGCAAAGTGGGGCGAAACGTCGGAAAATAAATAGTTGTAAACTATTTTTGTTTCTCTTTTGACCGCAACCCTGACCATCTTCTTATATATTAATAGTCACGGTCAACTATATATACATATATATTAATAGTATTAGTTTGTACTTTATTATGACACACGGGCCCTGGGGTTAGCAAAAAGCAAGAAGAACCATTAGGACTACTACTTGCCTGAATAATTTTCTCCACTAGTTCCAACATCAAAAATATGTTTTCGTCTCTTAATTTCTTAAGACTTAACGGATCTAGGTAGTTATTTACTTTGTATAGTGCCTATTATGAATAAGTAAGCACCTTTAAATTGTTTTGTAATTCGATGTCTTTGTTAGTAGATTTACTCAACTATATACATATTATAATTATATAATAACTAAGTTTATGCTTATAAAACAATTAGTATGTTGATTAAATATAATTAAAAGACTATAATTGAATTTAACGTTTAGAGAAGTGTCCTTGCTAGCGTCCGTGACATTTCTCCCGAGGCAGGGCTTGCATCCCGACCGATTGTCCGCACCTTTAAAACCGGTTACTATAAATCGATTTAGGATTCATATCGATATTTAAAGGTCCAATAGCTGTGTTTTAAAACCAACATTAGAAGACTTACCTTCAGTTGTCCATTCACAGCTGCCTGAAACAAATATGAATCTCATTAGATCCTCTATAACGCTACATTTAGTCTAAATTACAAGGTTAAGGATTATAGGAAGAAAATGTATATGTGAAATAGGTGGATAAAAATTATTATAAAGGTATAGGATTTTCTCATCTTCATATGTTTAAATTTATTATAACCAACAGTAGTTACTGTTGTGTGAAAATTTGAAATTGGGATGAGTTACCATGTTTCATGAGAGCAGTATGGCTTATGGCATTGTAAGATACTGTGGTCCTCCAGAATGGACCATCAAATAATCAGTATATGTTCTAGTTAAAATCGTTATTTTATTTAAATTAAAAAGGAAAATTCCGAGAGACCTTTGGAGGGAGAGAGTTTGCCGTGAGAGGCCTCTAGTATGGATCTCGCGAAACAATTCCAAATAGAACAATGAGCTGTGGAGATATTACGATCTTGCCCGTAAATATTATTATGGACTCCCTGGGAATCATACATCGTGACCTTCACGGTAATTAGATCTCGAATATTTAATAGTACTTATTTATTTTTTTAAAACTTTAATTTTATAATTAGTTTTTAACATATTTATTGAATTTAAACTTATTTATTAGTTTTTAAATTTATTACTGCTATTGCTATTTTATTTCTACTTTTTCATTCATTTATAGCTTCGTTTTCCAATTATTTATTTGTTTGCGTGCGCACTGGTGTTATATAGTTAGTATTAATATGGATGAGTCCATAAATTTAAATAAAGCATGTCTAAAAAATTAAATATTTGTGATGGATTACCGGAAAAGAGAAATATGAAAAACCAAAGAGTGTGGTATGTGTAGATGACAAATGTATATTGTTACGAACAAAACAAATCGGAAAGAAAATAATAAAGCAACCAAAAATAAAAACAATATAATGTAGCTTATATATATAAAAACAAAAACAACTCTGCATTTTTTATTTTTAGATATTTTATCATTTCATTTTGTTTATGTCAGTGTTATGATACAAACAATAATCTTTTAAGATTGTGGAGTGTGATGTGCGTGCATTATAGCAACTAAATATATTTGGACAGCAGTGCTTGCTGAATTAAGCATTTCAATCTCGAAAAGTAACAAATGTCCAAAAATGAAGTTAAACCTTTTTTTGATTAGCAAAATTGTGAATTACTGCTAAAAATGAGTCATAAACTGCTCTGTATATCTTGAAGCAATGGTAAGTTTCAGTTTATTCTTGATTCGGTTTAAATTTATAGATTACAAGAATATGGGGCGATATGGGTCGTGGGGCTATATACTATAAATAACTTATGGATTTATATAATGCTATCTTACTTTTTGATATAAATCAAATAAAAAGATTAAAAAAAATAAAATTATGCTAAAATTAACCCATAAAGTAGTCATGTCGAGACAAAACATTCTGAATAATTATAATTAGTAATTACATAGGTCTAATCACATTTATGTTATTCTCAAGGAAGAATATGAATGAAAAAATAATATTAATGAATAAGCATATTTGTGCTTATATAATGGAATAGAAGTTTTTACATTTTAAAAAGTGAAGAAGCTAAACGAGACTAGGTGTAGAGTAGGTTTTATTACTACCCGAAGGAGGCCGCTATGAGAGATAATGACATCGAGTTTGGAGGCCCCTGCTTGGCATGTATCTATGTGAGGCATGCTTCTCTGTCCTATCTCCTCGCCTATTGTCTCTCTGATAGTGAGCAAATCAACATTATGAAAATTCACTAATTAGCATTTTAGAAAAGGATTCAAAAACAAGTTTTATTGCTTTTGCGATTATGTTGTAAGTGTCCTATGTTTCATCCGCTGTCTGATTCAATTATCTTTTCTAATGTACCTTTAACCGTGTGACGGATTACTTTATCTCATATAATTATGACTGGGGTGGAGGTTAGAGGCACACAATCAGGCGTGAGCTGAAAGGCGCAAAAATTGATTAACTACTTGCCGCAATTATCATTTTTATTTCACCTTTGTATTTATTTTAGACTAATTTTTGTTTATTATTAATTATTTACTTTATTACTTCACAGTCCGTTTTATATTCCTTTCAGTGGCGAATCCATTGGAAACCTTTGGGTTTTGGTGTGGTTTTTAAGTTGTTTTGGTATTCTTTGATTTATTGATTGTTATATTGTATTTCTGACTTGTACTGTTGTTTGGATACAATTGTTTTTCGATTTTGCGATAAAGGCACATAAGGAAGGCTCCAGGTTTTCTTTACATTTCACTCTACACTAATTTAAATAACTTAGATTGCAATGATAACATGACTAACAATGTATAATGAAATTAATAGAGTGACACGTTGGTTCTTATATACATAAGGAGTTGGAACACATAAGTACATAAGGAGTTGGAATTACATGTCATATTTATATTTTCTAGTTTTTCTAACGATACCTTGTCCATATTCTTGGAGTGGTCATCTTTCCCTGTGAAATATAGGTCCCATCCTACCCCTTAGTCTTCACCAATTAGTACAATTCCTTAATGTATCGCCGATATATATCACTGAAGCTCCAAATTATTTCACTATTCACTACATGTGTACCAAATATATGCATGTACAAGTCCAAGCAATGGTGTTACGGACAGCTTCATACGGTGGATCAAGAATAAAACCTTGAAGGACTTACGAGACAGATGTAGAAGAAAGGCGTTCAGAAATGGATTGAGGCAGAAGAATAAAGTTGGCACAGGATGGAGACGTCTGGTCCAGACCCTATAGACGGCTTCTTAACGCTGCACATCGCTTGTAGAATTTATGTATGTATGTATGTAATATACACGCATATTATGTTTTAATAATGGTCCTGTTACTTATACCTTATCCGACATTTAAAGAATAAATAAAAAAAAAAAAAGGCGATCTACTTTACTTTCACTCATTCTTAAAGTTCAACATGTGGCTGTAGATATATTTTTATCTGGTGGATATTGGCACATATTTAGTGGGGCGTGTTCTTTATGTAACCGTTCCAGTTCGGCAGCAACCCGACACCTCAACGCGAGAAAGCCTTTTTTTCTGGTATTGTCATTATTAAAACCATTACGTAAGTAAAATTAGGTAATTTTTTTTTTCAATGATAAAATTTAAGGGAGAAGTTAAAAAAACCCTTGTATGACACAAATATCTATAATAGGCGTTGATGACCTCAGGGTTTTATGCCCTAAAGCCCTAGCCAACAACGACAACTAATATCTATATAGTAACAAATGAATTTGATGTTTCTTACTAATTTTACTAGATCGTTAGTTTACCCCACATGTAAAGTTCATACTCCAAAATATATAGGATAAAATTAAGAGCAATTCAATGTAAATTAAGATAATTTCCCCACCAACAATTCGATGTCCCTACCATGTTGGGCGATCGAGTGCGCTTTATCTTCCTTTCAAATAATTGATCAAGTAATTTAATATTCAGCCTATGTGAATATTTGTTTAATCTATTTAGTCGTTATAGCGACAGAGCATCCACATCCACTAGATTAATTTCCCAAAGGACGTTCGTTACGTTATAAATTTTTTGAAAATCTTTATCATCGGGTGTTTGTGTCATATTTTGTAATCCTAAAAATAACAAACATTAAAAAAAAATTTCATTTATCCCTTAGATCCAATATTAAACTTAGGTAGTGAGGGAGAGAGGATATTAAAACCGTCCTTAAATTCTTTACTAGTGATTATGTAAACTCAGTTTTTTTCGATTGCTAAGTTCTATAGCCAAAAAAATATATCATTGTATTACAAACGATGGAATAAAAATATATTTAAAATCTCAAAATACATTATATCGTTAATAAATATCTGGATATGGTTCAATGAATTATATTAGAATATATAGTAATAATGATAAGACATAATGCATGTTAAGAGATAAATAAATAAGTGTGGAATTCCTGTCACTATTAATTAATGTCTGTCTTTTTCATTGACTGTAATTAGATAGGTAAATTTTTATTAAATATAGTTTTCTTTGGATTGATAGTGACACATCTAACAAAAAAACTTCTCGTTTTATGACAACCCTACTTGCCTTCGGGCATTCTGTAGGACAATCCCAGTAAAGAATTGAGTATGTCCACTTACAAATAAAATAAAAATTGTTTTTTGTCAATTGTGCCACTGACAAAGTTAAGCTGCGATACTTGAAATATCAATCCAAATCCTAATAATTAATCAAAAACATCCATATATTATTAATTTAGTTTTAAAAATTATTTTTAGGGTTATTTTCATAAACGTGTGCCTCTCATTTTATAAAATCCTATGACTATCAATTATTTAATAGATAGTCATTATAAATATTTTCCGTAATTATATTTCCCGTTATTTTGCGGATGATTAATTTAATTAAACATTTTGAATAATCATCTCTTTCCATTTTCAGTTTAGTCGAAATTCAAGTAAAAACTATTATTATGAAATAACCGGATCCATAAGTCTATTTCAAATACAGGGAGTTCTTTGTTAGTGTCATTACAGTAATAATAAATAGAAGTAATGTTATCACACATACTTTTTTATATATTCGAATAACTTTCAAGAGTTACATAAGTGTATGTCCTTTTGAACAATTTTTTTCATATTGAGAATAAGAAATTAAAACTTGGAAAATGGACGCAGATTCCAGAATCATAACATTACACAATTCGGTATTTTGCTAATGCAGGAGGTATGTTCTTCGAGGCATGCCGGTCTGTGCTTTCCCGCACTGAAATTCACGATACTTTGAAATATTAGAGAAGGAAGGATAAGAATCAGTAAATGGCTCTGTGAAGGATGAAGGACCATGGCCTGCTTACTGTTTCACTCGGGTCAGATTCAATTTGTTCCCTTCAAAAGATAAAGGCTGAGTTTCAACACTACTAAGGTACTTCATCATGGGGCTCTAACTGACAACTTCGGGACTTGTAGTTTATCTTTTATTTTTATTTTCATAGAGGATATCGAGTAAAGGAAATACTCTCTGTTTTCCTTTGATTAAAAAAAAAAAAGGTTGTCTTCAACTGTAACAACAATATAATACTAAAAATACAATATAACTAAAAATAATACATAGAATAGATAAAATGGATAACCATTTCAATGGTAAAAATGTATTGATTTTAGGAAATGAAAATATATATATTATTATTGAATAATGTCCACATATTTAACACAAATTCTAAATAGAATTCTTACTGACTTAGACAGGTTAACTGAGTAATGTTTACTAAAATGAAACAAAACTTTTTAAAAATTGTTTATTGTAATAATGGATTAATTTTTTTTATTTTCTATTATTAATTTAGGACTATTGTATATATTATTTTATTATTATGTTATTTTATTTATTTATTTTTCATACAGATAGTCTGATTATGTTCATCTTGTCTATTCTTTTGTTTGTATATATTTTAAGAGAGTTTTTTATTTTATTTTATTTCAATTTTTTTATTATTATTATTAT
>NW_027108759.1:0-6608 GCF_000696795.3 Halyomorpha halys | reverse complement strand
ATGTAATTCTGTGTGAAAATTTATTATTGGCACTGCTTTTAATTTGTGTTCAAAGATGAAAATATAGAATTTTTACGCACTGTTTATGATAAATGATAAATTTCACCTTTAAGTTTCTTGCGTTCTCTTGAATTGTACGTAGTTGCTGCGTAAAATGTATTTACAATTGAACAAATAATTTAAAGGAATAAATGATTCACGACATAATATCTAAAAATGTGTAAAAAATAACAAATATTTCAAAAAATATGTGATTTACAACAAAATATGTAACACTATGTAAAAAAGGCCAAATATTTAAAAATATGTGAAATAAAAATGGCCTCTTTTGGCAAGAAATATCTTGAAACATCTTTAGTTAGTAAGGAAAAGAAGATATCATGGTCAGGTAAAAGTATGTGAAAACATAAAAATCCTATCCCTACTTATCACTATACTACCGAGGAAAAGTATATATAATACATCTCATGTATTATATATGTATAGGGTACAAATTCTATATTAATGAAGGCTACGAGAAATAAAAGATATAACTATGATGTACAGAGAAGAATTGCAACCAAATGTAGTGTTTTTGTAAAACATACTGAAAGTTTGTTTGAAGTTACAATAACTTCGAATAGGTGGTATGATTGCATTCCTACAAAGGAACTAAAAAAGAATGAGGTTTTCATTAACAACCAAATGGTTTTGTAGAGAGATTTATGATGGGCATTGATTAATCAACTTTAAACTAGCCATTTATGACAGCAGCAACGTAAGCAATTTATTTATTCATTTATTTATGAATTAATAATAAATCACTTCTAGTTATCAACTCAAATGGCTTTAAACAAATACTTTTAGTCGTCTTCGTCATCCTATTTTTCTAAGAACTTGTTACCACCGATTAGCTACTGACCCGTATTGATCTTTAACTCTGCCTTGTAGCCTAAGGAAGCGCAAAGATTGTCAAAGTACAGTATTGTATAGCGATAGCTTTTACATCCTTGAAGTTTCAATTGAAAATATGGATTAAATAAAAACCCTTAAATAAAGATAAAATATGATTCGAATAAAGCTAGTTGCATTTTTATTTTAAGTTACTTGAACGATGATTGTTTCAAACTATCTAGTTCATCATCTTGTCAAATTAACTTGGATTCTTGTGATTATTTTGGGGAGGAAAATAAAACTAGTTTACAAAGTTTTTTGACATTTTTTCATACCATGAGATGTGTATGATTTTTCTTGTAGATCATCATCAAATAATACCTGAATGCCATCTGTTCATCTCCATCACTTTCCAATTTTAAGAAAAACGGGACAAAACGAAAACCATGTTTTTCAATAGAACTTTGGATTTCTCTTGGCTTTATTCAAAAAGTAAAAATCTTCAATTCCCTTTGAAACAAGACCTCCTCCGTTTAAATTCATTGGGTAGGTATGAAGATATAAGGTTTAAAAGATGCTATTATGTAAAAAAAAACCATAACTGTCTTCAAAGATAATGTTATCTGATGGGCTCAGTACAACATTCCCAGAAGTAATTTTAGGTTTTTTTTAAAAGGATCATTAATCCAGAATAAAAATTAGCCTTCTAATTTCTTCTATCACAATTACGTTTCAAGTGAAACCGAAATAATTAAAGATAAACATGGATACGAACTGAGATGTGAATGACTGGGAGTAGGTGGGGCGGATATTGGAACTAGAGATTTTAATTACATGCTGGAAAAATTGGCCTGTCCGAAAAATGAATATTAAATATATTTTTAATTATGAGGGATAGTTGACCGTGGATGATAAATGAGGAGAAGATGGTTGGGGGTGCGGTCAATTAATGGTTTCATTGACCGCACCCCCAACCATCTTCTCCTCATATAAATATATTTTTATTGGATTCGCAAAATACAATTTCGACATCTTACAAATCAAATCGGGTCTGATAAAAAATGTCGTGAAAGCAATAGATAAATTAAGTTCAGCTTTTAAATATTTACTCACAATTTTTCCTAGTATTTTAGAAACAAAATTAAAAGAGAATTTTTTTTTTGGTCAACAGATACGTGAACTAATATCAGATAAGGACTTTGAAAACCTTTTATCTACTAACGAAAAAAATGATTGGGTTTACTTTAGAAAATTCATCCATAGATTCTTAAGAAATCATTAAAATGAAAAATATACGATTTATTGAAATTATATGAAAATATTCCTGATTTATTAAAATACTACTATCATGCAAGAGGTGTGAACATGTCATTTAAGATAAATTTTCTCCATTCATATCTAGACTTTTTACCTGAAAATTGAAGTTTTCGCCTAGACATTAAAATTTTTGAATACAGATACAAAGGTCTTTGGGGCAAAGTTAGAGGCCTACTGCTGGTCTATTTTAAGATAAACAGGTCTAGAAAATTATTAAAAAAAAAAAAAAGTAAGATCAATCATTTCTTTTTATATTCCATGCTGTTATTTGTTTTAAAGTATTCAATAAATGGACAATTTTTTAAAAATATTTTATATAGTAATGTTCTTCAGCACTCAGCTCACTGGAATCTATAAAAAAAACACACATTTTGGCAAAATCATATAAACTGTATAAACTATTTAATTTATTTATTTTCGGGTCATAAAAGAACTTGAGCATCTCTTGTGATTCCCATCCTCTTCAAGAAGCCTCCTACCTCGTCCAGCCACCTGAAGTATGTTCTACTACAACCAACTCTTTCACCGAGTTGGTCCTCTAGCAGGCGCTAGGGAATCCTCTGGGCATACACGACGCATTATACGATTACTCAGCACTCTGATCAGGCTCCCTCTAACAGTTGAGACAAAATCCCTTGTTTCGCACTCACACACTCGCACAACGACTCATTGTTGTGGATTCTCCATTGCCTATGTTCGCACGCCGGGCTATAGTTCCCGCGAAAAAAAACCTCTTTCCAATGGATGCAACCTCTATATTGACGGCTTAGACATCACCAATTTCAGAACTAAGGTTGCCCAAGAACTATATAAATTTCTCGTACACCTTAATCTCGATTCTGCCAAACAGGGGTACAAACTCTGTGACTTTGTATTTTTCGCTTGGCAAGCAGCATGTAATCCCGGCGGACATCCTTGCTTTCAGTTCCTCCAGCATTACATTGTTTTCAATAATTAGCGTACCCGGATACTAACAAATGAATTTCAAACGCATTCAAGGTTTTTTGATTTTCTATTTAGATTCATTTATCGCGAAGAGCGAATTCTCTCGAGGGTATTATGCAGTCATACTTAATTGATAACAAAACTGTTTCCCTTAATCCTTCAAGAACCTCTGCTAACGCTTTTATATTTTGCCGTTTCAGAAACATCGTCAGCATAGACCAGTTGATTCAAAAAAGATGTAAACAAGAAAGTTAATTTTTGCTAAAGACAGAATATTTTGGGGTTCACGGTTCCAGGGGAGGCTTAATGTTGTTGTCGGCTTAATGTTATTGGTAGAAGAAATAATTTAGAGTACACCAGGTCAAACAAACTCTGTTTAAAATTTGACAAATATTGCTTCGTTGACGTTAATCAGTAATTTTAGAATATAATTCAGTTTATTCGTGACTTGAAATATCTCTGCTACTATTTGTATGAGAAAATATTTGTAGCTATTTCTGATAATAGAAAACACAAGACCCTTCGTGCATTTATCAGCGAATATTTTCAAACGTATTTATAGCTGATTACTAAAAGCATTTTAATAATATTGCTCTTAGCTCTGAAAAACAGGTTGAAATTATCTCTATATTTAAATACTATTAAGAATCTGCGACATATATATTGATAAAGTATATATATATTTTTTCTATGAATGCATTTTAAAATATTTCAAGCAATGTATTTTAATATATTTAACAATTTAGTAGAAATGTTCGTTATTAAGTACCCTTATTTTGTTGTTCTAACATCCCAAATGAAATCTGAAACATAAAACTGCATTCGACTTTTAATAATTATGCTGATTTGGTGTTTTCTTTGCAATTGTTATAAAAGGAAATGGAAAACAAAGCTCGCCTTGGTTTGTTGTGATAAAACAAGAAAAATTTGCTTTATTCAGGTTCTTGAAAGGCTGTTAACAAAATCTTTAGAAGGTGAACGAAACGTAGAATGTTGAACTTGTCCCTGGAATATTTTCACTATTTTTAATGGTTGCCTTCGCATTTAAACAAAGTGATAGGAAAACTGTGTCAGTTTCCAAACTATCTTGAAAACCTTGGATATGCTAATGATTTCCTTTTGATCATTAGATTTAAGTACCTCGATTTTATGAGGAAATCTTTTTGAAAAGCTCAAATATCACTTTTTTATTTTTGTATTTTAATAATACTATTACAAAGAACATTACTAATTGTAAGATGTAAATGCATACGTACAAAAAAAAAATAATAATATTTTATATCTATACTATTTCGTTGTGGGACCAATTTGAAACCAGTGGACTGTTTTGAATTCAGCTATGATAGCCTTCACTACCCTTTGCATTACTAGATTAATTAATTTTTTTGAAAATAAAAAGTAATCGAAGGATTAAGAACCTAAAAATAAAAAATAAAACTTATCAACTTCTTTATCTTATTATCATTTTCCTTTCTTTACTCATATTTAATGAAATAGTATTTGCATGAGTTCCCATGAAGAACGTAATGGAAAAATAAAATGAATAGCGTGAATAGCTACTCAATTCGCTTGCAAAGTTCCATTCAGAGCTAAAACCAGTGAAATCCAGCGACATTAGGCGATCATGTATTAAATGACACACTACAACTGACGACTAATCTTCAGTACTACAACAGTCGAAAACGAATGAAAATTAGCTGCCTTGGCCGTTTCAAGATTTAAGGAGTGAGTTATCGCTCGAAGTGCCCAAGGACGAGATTGCGGACGTTGGGGCGAGGGTCCAGAATGCTACGTGTGCAGATCTCTCTTGGGTTAGTCAATATTTATTTCGCGGTACTTTGAGAAATGTATCTTGACATGGCTCGGGGTGTTTATGTTATCCTCATCAGAGGACATTAGCCAAAAAAAGTCCCCGAACATTCAATCTGGTTTGAATCTTTCGAGGCAAGCGATCACCTTGCAGCACAATATCGCTAGATTTCTCTCGTTGTAGCCCGTTCTAGCTCTGACGATTAGTTGCCTTGGTGACTAAATGCAATTTGTAGAAACTGTTTTTAATGAAAAACTTTCAGAACTTTTTTTTTTTAATTAATCAACTTATAACCTATCACCACAGATTCTACAAACATTTTGTAATCCATATTCTTCTAAATGTCGAAAATATATTTCTCCAGAGCAATATTTACAGTTTTGAATTCAAATTAGAAATATTTTCGAAGAGTTCCATTTTATAAAGTGGATTTAGTGTGTTGGAGATTTAATGAGAGAGGTAGAATTATATCAGGTCTTCATATGAATTAGTGTTTTATTGTTAACGCAAGTGTTCTTTTTCAACTACCGTCCTATTGTTTCGTTTGTTTACTGTAAATTTATGTCAGGATATTTCAAGGTTATTATTGTACCTACAGCTGTCTAACGGAATTGAACAGGTTGAATCAATTCGCAGAAAAAAAAATTAAACATGTTGCATATATGACGTCAAAATATAGTCGATTCACGTAAGTATATCATTAAAACAGTACCACTGGCACTGTGAAGGTAACATACATCCGGTATAATCTAATTGATACTAGTATCAAAATAAAACATTTATAATGTAATTAAACTATAAAAGTAATACATGATCTGGACAAGGTCCCTAACTCTCTAAATTGCTGATCTGCTAATGATTTCCAATGAAGTTTGATTTTTTATGTTCGTTTCATTAATTTTAATAGTGAAAGAAATAAGTAATATTGAGAAGAAAATCATTTATTTTAAAGGTGAATTATATGAATACACGATATACATCTCAAGGGTACTAAGGAAAGACGATTAGAATCACATAAGATTGAGTGATCCTTGCTCAGTCAGTCAAACCAGTCATTCAAAAGCCAGATTGACTTCAATCACGAACACGCTCACACTATCAATCCGCTCGACGCTTACTTATATTATGTGAAATGTCTCTTCCGATTCGTAATGACCTAAAAGCTTGCTTGGCCATTATTTTTGTATTTTTCTGAATGAAAAAAGAAAAACGCACAATATGAACGAAGACTCCCCTCCACTTTCTCAGTACCACCTCCTCAAATCATGAATTATGGAATATCAAATTTTTATTGATAATCCATCATGCTTACGTCCTGAACCTCAGTAAAATACCTTTACTGACATTCCGACTGACCTGTAGAAGTCCCTTTGTAATTTTTTGTTTTATTCAATAAAATAAAGTAACGAATTCTCTCTTCCACAGTACTGTATATAACGTTTCTTTGTAGTACAATGTGCTCTGTGCATTTTATCAAATTAATTTATAGTTGTGGAAACTTTTTCAAAAACTCAAACAAAAAGAAAATTTTGGATAATCCGATATAGAAATACAATTATAGATGTCTTCCTTACTTTTTTATATTATAGAGTGGTTTCAATGAAATGTTACAATTTCGAGTAAAATTGGAGCTAAATTTTTTATAAACCTTAGTTAATGATAT
>NW_027108758.1:14395-14989 GCF_000696795.3 Halyomorpha halys | reverse complement strand
AGCAATGATTGACAATTATTTTATTACAATAATTAATTCTATCACGATAATATATTTTTTGATTTTTTAGTTTAATTAAGGTGAAATCAGGCCTTTAAATGAATAATGATTTTAAATAATACACTACAGATTTATTAATGATATCACGAATTTTCTGTCTAACAAACTTTTCTTTGGATTCAAAACAGCAATGATTGACAATTATTCTATTACTATAATATTTATTTTTCATTTATTAGTTTATTTAAGGTTAAATCAGGCATTTAAATCAATAATGATGAATAACAAATTTATTAATGATTTCACGACCTTTCTATCTAAAAAACTGTCTTAAGATACAAAAACAGCAATGATTGACAATTATTCTATTACAATAATTAATTCTATTACAATAATATATTTTTTTCATTTATTAGTTTAATTAAGGTGGAATCAGGCATTTAAATGAATAATGATTTTAAATAATACACCACAAATTTATTAATATCGCGAATTTTCTGTATAACTAACTCTCCTTCGAATTCAAAACAGCAAGGA
The DNA here is from genome assembly GCF_000696795.3 of Halyomorpha halys. NCBI lineage: Eukaryota > Metazoa > Arthropoda > Insecta > Hemiptera > Pentatomidae > Halyomorpha > Halyomorpha halys. The sequence goes on along the minus strand of NW_027108758.1, from coordinate 14,452 downwards.
TTCACGTTATTCTATTACTATAATAAATTTTTTTCATTTGTTAGTTTAATTAAGGTG
>NW_027108758.1:11545-12150 GCF_000696795.3 Halyomorpha halys | reverse complement strand
CATTTATTAGTTTAATTAAGGTGAAATCAGGCATTTAAATGAATAACGATTGTAAAAATACACCACAAATTTATTAATGATTTCATGACATTTCTATCTAACAAACTCTCCTTGTATAAAATAAACGGTAATGATTCACAATTATTTTTTAACAATACTTAATTCTTATTTTATAACAATATTTATACTTAATTCTATCACAATAACATATTTTTTCATTTATTAGTTTAATTAAGGTGAAACCAGGCATTTAAATGAATAAAGATAGTAAATAATACACAACAAATTTATTAATGATTTCACGACCTTTTTATCGAACAAACTCTCCTTGGATACAAAAACGGTAATGATTCACAATTATGTTATAACTATACTTAATTCTATCACAATAATATATTTTTTCATTCAGTTTAATTAAGGTGAAATCAGGCATTTAAATGAATAATGATTTTAAATAATACATCCCAAATTTATTAATGATATCAGGAATTTTATGTCTAACAAACTTTTCTTCGGATTCAAAACAGCAAGGATTCACAATTATTCTATTACTATAATATTTATTTTTCATTTATTAGTTTAATTAAGGTGAAATCAGGCATTTA
>NW_027108758.1:10771-11090 GCF_000696795.3 Halyomorpha halys | reverse complement strand
CTATTACAATAATATTTATTTTTCATTTATTAGTTTAATTAAGGTGAAATCAGGCATTTAAATGAATAACGATTGTAAATAATACACCACAAATTTATAAATGATATCACGACTTTGCCAACTCTCCTTCGGATTCAAAACAGCAATGATTGACAATTATTCTATTACAATAATTAATTCTATCACAATAATATATTTTTTGATTTTTTAGTTTAATTAAGGCAAAATCAGGCATTTAAATGAATAACGATTGTAAATAATACACCACAAATTTATTAATGATTTCATGACATTTCTGTCTAATAAACTCTCCTTAGGT
>NW_027108758.1:8795-9181 GCF_000696795.3 Halyomorpha halys | reverse complement strand
CCTGCTCTACATAAAACCATAAAGTATCAAAAACAATAATTTGCCGTGTAAGGGGCTTCGGTGGTTCTAAGCCCGACTAGAGGTTCCCCGTACACATATTATATTGAATTTATTCCTATTTTAATGTATTTATATTTATATTCTATGTCTTTATACTATGTATTTATATATTTGCATTATGTATCTCTATCAGTTCTTGATGGGAAACAACTGAAAAAGTATGCGCTATATTTAATTCAAACACTAGACACCATCTGGACCCCCCGCCATGGTATGAGATATGAATATAAATATTAATTTTTTTTAATAATTAGAACTTTGAAGAAAATTAGTTGAATATGTTTAGTTAATTATTACATTAACTCTTGTTATTTAGAGGCTCATCG
>NW_027108758.1:8280-8745 GCF_000696795.3 Halyomorpha halys | reverse complement strand
TTTCTGTCTAATAAACTCTCCTTAGGTGCAAAAACAACAAGGATTCACAATTATTCTAATACAATAATTAATTCTAGTACAATAATATATTTTTTCATTTATTAGTTTAATTAAGGTGAAATCAGGCATTTAAATGAATAATGATTTAAAATAATACACCACAAATTTATTAATATCACGAATTTTCTGTATAACTAACTCTCCTTCGGATTCAAAACAGCAATGATCGACAATTATTCTATAACAATAATTAATTCTATCACAATAATATATTTTTTTTGTTTTATTAGTTTAATTAAGGTAAAATCAGACCTTTAAATGAATAATGATTTTAAATAGTACACAAATGTATTAATGATATCACTTTTACATTTTTTATTTTAAACAATATTTATTTTATTAAATTAGACACAAATTACTAAAAATATCAAGTGATGACTTTGTTTTTTTCATTATTTTGTTAAA
>NW_027108758.1:5308-6434 GCF_000696795.3 Halyomorpha halys | reverse complement strand
TATTAATTTTAAAACAATGTTGATCTTACCCCTGTCGAACAGATCCGCTAACTAGGACTACATCTGGACAAACTACTAGCCTGGAATCCTCATACAAGACTGAAAAGACAGGAAACTGCACGTCGATTTCGACTATTACAGCACTTACTAGACAAACGGCCTTCATTACGGACTTCCAATTCATTACAGACTTCAAGACTGATCTACATGACCGTAATAAGGCCTATCTGGAAACACGGAGTTGAGTTTTGGGCTCCACTAAACCTTAAATCATTACAATCCAAAGTCCTTTGTTAAAAATCCTCAATGCTCCTTACTTTGTCACAAAATAAATCATACATAAAGACCTTAATGTTCCCTATGTAACCGATCTAGCCCGAACCAGATATCATTCCTTCCATTATAAACTCCCTAGCCACCCAAACCCACTAGTTTCTAACCTTGCTTCCTCTTCCATTCCTGACAATCTTCGGAGGCACCTGAAAAGAAGATGGCCACGAGACTATTGTAAAACGTCATTAGAGTGCTACCAATGGGTAGTTTCTCTACACGTTTGCAACACGTTTCCAACTGAGATCAAATTTCCTAAATGTATTATAATGTTTGGTCGACGTGGCGAGGTTGAAAGAAAATATAATACTTGACTCCCTGGGAATCATAAACCACCACATGCATGGAAACTAATGAATATGGGAGTTTATCCAGAAGTGGGATGGCATGCATCGCATATCTTATTTGTTGTTTTAGTTATTATTTTAAATATTTTAATATTTGTTATATAGGGGAATGTCTTGATAAAATGAAATAGGGGTTGTGAAATAGAAGGGAAAGAAAAACAAAAGGAATAAATCCAAAAACTTGTAGTTAGTTTGTAGACTGGTATTAATTGTAAAAGAAAACTGTGGAAGAAAAAAATTATTATCTATCTATTATATTATATCATGTAAAAATATGTAACTTATATTTGTCCAGTCACGGATTGATCAGTATGCTGTGTAATATAGCAACCCGATGTATTTGGGCAGCGTGAGTGAATAAAGTATTTCTTTCACTCTTCTCTCTTCTCAGTTGTAAATAGCAATAAATAAATATTTAAAAAAAAAATTAAAACAATCATTATGTCCAA
>NW_027108758.1:3828-4262 GCF_000696795.3 Halyomorpha halys | reverse complement strand
CGATCTAGCCCAAACCCGATATTATTCCTTCCATAATAAACTCCCTAACCACCCAAACCCACTCGTTTCTAACCTTGCTTCCTCTTCCATTCCTGAAAAATCCTCCGAGGCGCCTGAAAAGAAGATGGCCTCGTGAACTTATATCGTAAACTGTTTTTAGAGTTATACTACTGGATAGTTTCTCTACATCCTGTATCATATCATTATGTCATTATGATCAAATGTACTTGTTGTATTTTTTATACAGTTGTATATATCAATAAATAATTTTTTTTTTTTTTACCCCAAGTTTATCACACCTAGTTATGTTCTGTTTTTTTTTCTTTTTTCTAGTATTGTTATGAAATATCAAATGAAACATTTCTAAAATAAAGATTACTACAACTAAAAATATTTTAATAATTAGAACTTTGAAGAAAATTAGTTGAATATGT
>NW_027108758.1:2491-3394 GCF_000696795.3 Halyomorpha halys | reverse complement strand
AAGCGGATTATAAGGAAATATGTTGGGGTTAGGAATTGACGAAGGATAATTATATTAGATTATATACATATATATTATAATTATATCATCATGTTAAGAGAAGAATGAATAAGACATTTCATGTGTTTTTCCAGTTTTTGTGCTATGCATAGTCATAATGAAATAATCAAAACAAACGAGTAAAAAGATGTATTAATTGTGAATAAATTTATAATTGTTATTTCTTTTTATAGTATGATTAATAATTAAATTATAACCTATCAATCAGGATGAATGATGAATAAACGTTCCTAAGGGCCTTATTAAAGTCACATTATTCAACAATGAAACTAGATGAGGATCTGAAGATGCACAATTTTTACTACCTAAAATCTTAATAACCATCTGGACCCCCCGCCATGGTATGAGATATGAATATAAATATTAATTTTTTTTAATAATTAGAACTTTGAAGAAAATTAGTTGAATATGTACCATTAATTATTACATTAACTCTTGTTATTTAGAGGCTCATCGAAGGATGGAACCTTCGGGCGTCATTAGGAAGCCTTCCCGGTCATCCAGGAACTCTAAATTGACTTAGGCTCGGGAGAAAAACTCCTCAATTTGATTTTGCTGAAAGTAAAAAGTTAGCTTCCCCCTATAGAAGGGGTGATATTTTAATCAGCAGCTAAAAATAACAGAGCTTATTTTCAATAAAGTTGGGACTAGTAAGAATTGGACAATATTTTTAAATTAAGAAACTTTTTCATTCATCACATTATTCATTCATGTAGTTATTTTATAGTAGCGGTATTACAACTCTGATAATTATATATATATATTTATTTAATGAAATTTACAACTGTACAAAATAATGCAATAGGTAAATATGTTGTATGTTTCATATACACTTGAAAATCT
>NW_027108758.1:0-294 GCF_000696795.3 Halyomorpha halys | reverse complement strand
ATAATGTATACTAGGAGCGCTTTTAGTGGGTATGCATAAAACCAAAGAGGTCCAATATATATATATATTTTTTTTTTTATAAAGATCCATCTGTAGGTATTCAAATTCATTTTTTAAAATTTAAATGTATTCAGTGGATTCTCATTAATTAGGGCCACTACATAATATTAATCTAAAAAAAAATTTAAGATTTGATTTTATGTTTGTTGCTACGTCACAAATAAACTCATTCATAAAGACCTAAATGTTCCTTATGTAACCGATCTAGCCCGAACCCGATATTATTCCTTCCAT
>NW_027108757.1:165739-176972 GCF_000696795.3 Halyomorpha halys | reverse complement strand
TGTGACGTCATCAAAATGCTGGCTTCTGATTGGCTCCTCACGGAAGTGTGCCAGCTCCCCCATACTCTCACTACTGCCGATGGTGCTGCTATCTAGCGGTCACGGTCTGAACTAACAACCCTGCACTCTGGTGGCAAGTCGAGGAACTCCCTCCTCAAAAAAGTGTGCCAGCTCCCCCATATTCTCTCTACTAACATAATAATAATAAAACAAATATAAATGTTTCACTCTCAGCAAAATGTATCTTAACTCTCCAACATCTCAAAGGAGACAACCTAAAATGGTTTTTATATTATTACTTCATCACTCCCTCACACATGAAAATAATAATTTTTAACACACTTCAACTATTGACTCGTCACAATTCATTTTAAAAAAATTTATTTTTCTAACAGGTGCATAAATATGTATATAATAAAAATATAATAATTGTGTTTTTAAATAATGTTCACTCAAAAGCAACAAATAAAAAAATGATGTTAATTAAATTGAATGCAAATTGATTAAGCTACATGATTAGGTGATATTAAAGTCTTAACTTGTTGAAAGTAGATTCAATTTTATATATAATATTTTCAATTTCTTGAGACTGTTATTTATTTCTTACATCAATTAATTGGTATCCATGTTATTGAGACTATTACACCATCAACATCCTAATTCGGCCAAACTCAAGGACAATCTTAAATATAAATTTACACCTCACATCCAATTCTTTAAAAAACGTTTTGCTTGCTATTCTGCCCAGCTCATTAATTACATGCCAAATTACACTTTTTTATTAATTTTTGAACTTTTTATTTTTAGATCAACTTAACACTATCAATTATCATGAAAACGTTTATATGATTGCGAAAGACTATCAATAACCTTTTTTTTTTTTTTATTTCTTGATATTTACAACTGTATAAAAAATACAAGAAGCAAATTAGATCATAATGACATAATGATAATGATATGATACAGTATGTAGAGAAACTACCCAGTAGTAGAACTCTAAATCAATGACCTAATGTTCATAAAATAAGAAACTATCCTTAAATCAATCTTTTCAGGAGTTTATATTTTCTTTTCTTTTTTTTTTTTTTTTTTATAAGACTAGGATAGTAATTTAAAAACAGTTTATAATTTTCTACATCTTCACGAATGGTCGATATATGGGCGAATGAAACCTCTAATCGTTTGCAGTTTTGAAATAAAAAAGCGGAGATATTAAAAATATATATTTTTGTAAAGTATTAAGGGCGATATGGCGTTTCAACAGAAAACCACCATATATTATAACAATAATGTGCACCACTACAACACATTTTTATTTATAGTTTTTATTTTCTTATTGAAATATGGAAAGAGTGTATTAAATAAAAAGATTTTTATAACCCAATTTACTCGCTCCAGAGTCCATATGGTCCGAATAAATTAATAAAAACTAAAATCAGCTATTTCATATTTTTTATGGTCTCTAAGTGGTTCTCGTCGTTATAAGACTTTAAAACATCTTTGAATTAACTCTATGGGTGCGGATGAATTAATTCAAACTTGCTTTAGAAGCAAAGATTTTCAAGAAATATCTTTCAAGATAGGACAAGTGGGTGACAGAAACCTGTTTCTGATGGATTGAAGGTGGGAAAACTCAAAATCAGACGTCTTACTGTATTTTTTAAAAAATATATAATACAATTGGAACTGTATCGTTTTTGCCATTTTTAAGAAACACGTGGAGAATAAATATTCTTTTATGATCTGAAGTGAAATTTGCTTGAATTCATTATCTGTCCTCATTGACGAAATATTTTTGACGATATTCACAAAATGAGGCGATTAAATTTTTTTGACGTGACAACGTCTTATAAATCATTTTGCGGGATGCCATGTTAGAAAAAGTGTCCCGTAATGGAAATTGACTTCATTTAACATATGGATATTATATCATATGTATAAAAATTAATTAAGTGCGAGATACAAGTGAACCATTAGAAATTAAAGATTATGAGTGTATAGCTCGAAAAAATAATAACTCTGATTCTGATTCAAATGCAGCGGGAGGTGTTGCAATTTATCGAAATATATCATCATTGTCGACCGCTAACGGACTTGGCTTTAATTTGTCAAATAAATTTTATATGACAAAAAACACCGGGGATGTTTGTTTGGCCGAAATAACGTACTTCAATAAAGATGTATCGCTGAAATTCGTCCTTGGCGCAGTTTATGTACATCCAAATTCAACGATCGCTAATATTGGATTGATGTTCCATCAAGCGCTACTTCCTTACGTTTCGTCGGACGATGATGTGGAATTGTATGAGATTGATTCTAAAATGCCTATTCTGATTTGTGGCGACTTTAACATCAATCTACAGTCAAACAAAGCATTCACCCAATTTATGAAGCGAAAGTTCAATTTAGATTGCTTGACAAATACAAATAGTGGAACGACGCTAGGAGGAACAGTGATCGACTTGACATTCTCCAGGCATATCACAGCAGAATTGATGCCACTCATTTCATATTTCTCCTACCATCGTCCGATTATGAATAGAATATTGGAAATAAAGTCTTAGAATTAAGTATAACTGTATAAATATTTTGTATTACCAAGCAAAAATAAATATCTGAATTCAATTTGTGAACTGGTTTATTATTTCAAATATATAACATTGGATTGATTTTAATTTATATTTATGTAATATTAGCATAGAGTATACGTTGTCACGGAAATATGTCGCCTCGGCGCGAAGCGAACTTCAAACTCCCACCGGTAACCAAGTAACCACCGGTCAACTGAAGCCCTGTTACAGAAGATCGAGTAATGGTCAGCTGTTAAATTATATTTAGTGGATATGATTCTACAAGAAAAATTTAAATATTTCATGCATCTGCTTGCCCCGGGGCAGATGGCAGCACCTGACGGTGTCATGTCACTGAATATGTATTCGAAACAGTTTAATAAGCGCTCATTTTTCTTTATATTTATCGGCGAGTGCGCTGACCAAAACGGTCTCCACACCTGCTCCGTATGTTGCCATCTTCTTAACCATTCAATTTCCTCACACGTTTATATTTTTTTTCTTTTTCATGGCTTTGTATCAGAAGAAACGTTTGCTAATATTATGAGTACCAAATATATAAAAATACTTATGATAATAATTGTATACACTTCTTATTAAGGGTTGTATATGCAGTAATGTAAAAATATCCGGGAAAACATCCTGAAAAACATATTTAAAATTTTATTCATAAATAACTTTTCGAACCTGAACTGTATATTTTCAAATCTAATTCCTAAAAACATATATTAAGACCTATCAACAATTTAAAAAAATATAAATATAACTATTCTTAATAATGACTTAAAAACACTTCGTATTATTATAATTAATAATATTTATGTTATAAATTAAAATGTTATGATAACCTTTATAAAATAGTATATTATCACATTAGGATTCAAAACACTACAATTATGGCTACACTTTGTGTATGTTTAATTGAGGAATAATAAAATATATTATTCAATCATTATCTAGCATTAGAGTAATCGTTTAATTATCAAGAACGCTCGCTTTGTCAAAATAAAAAAAATCTTCAGTATTCTTAGTGCTCTTCTATGTGCATTAGTAATCTTCTTTATTTAAGATTATATGGGGCATAGTAAATTAAAGGAATTGTAAATAAATGGACCGAATACTACAGATATATGTGGCATATTAAATGAGCCATTAAGCCTTTTGCTCAAGAATTGTTACAAGCCTACAAATGAGAATGTTATCCCATGAGACACCTCTAAGGAGTGTTACGGAGGGAGCAATCTGGCAGAAAAAGTGAAACCAAAAAATGCGGGCCTTATAGGCCTTTCAGGGGCGTGGTAGAGGAGTGGAAGAAGAGCTGCCTTCTGGTTCAGTTTCGATTACAATGGCGGAGATTCATATTAACCTCAACCTTTTTTTCCTAGGCTTAACCTTTTTGGCTTCACTTTTGCTTCGAAGGAGAGTAGGATTATGAGTAAGATCCCCCTTCTAAACACAATATCTTGTGGTTTCGCTTGTAGTAGATTAAAAGGAATGTTTTGATGTTTGAATTATATATGAAATAAGATAAAAAAATATATATTTGTTTCAGTATTTTGAGCTCAAATCGCTTCCAAAAACTTACAGGATATTGCCGAGAAACTTGAGGCTTAAAATTTAAAAAAAGGTTGTGTTGTTCACACAAACTGCCGCCCATACGATGAGCAGGTTATGTGACCCCTCCTCCCCCCTCCCAAACACTTATATAATAAATTTATTATATAATTCAAATTATATATATATATGGATTAAATAATGTATTTTTATTAATAATTATTTGGTAATGACAATTTTTATTATAACGCGCAGTCGATACAAGATTTAGGTGAAAATTATTGACAACAAATATAAATAAGTATAAACAAGAGAATAATAATAACAAAATGTCCAATAAATTAAATAATATATTTATGGAAGGGATGAAATTCGTAAGGATGATTAAACTTGTATGTATTTATGTAAAGCTACTTTACCGAATAAGGACTCTGAAATTGTTAACTTTTATTTCTTTTTCACATAAATATGCAAAGCTGTATATGCAAAATTCATAACGCTGTTGTGCTGAATTCTTTAAGGGGTGCTAGGTCTCAGAATAATGATTACTTTTCTTCTCATTAGTATATTTATGTGTTACTTTATTATTTCCTACTAACTTAAAATTTACATTTTTTTATTTTTTTATTGTCACCTCTCGTGGTTAGCAGAAATATAGGTATTTACATAAAACAATTTTGTAAAACTAAAACACCCCAACTAACAACCCTGAACTATGTGAAACCTGTTCCGATTAAGTACAACTGCTGAAAGAAGTCTTAGTTAGACTGTAAATGAAATAACCAGTGAAATACTGGATGCTGAACTTAGACGGACCATACGAGGGGTCGTAGAAAAGGGGTGGGAGTACAACATTAAGTCTAATCCGAAAGGGGGTTTCGACAGACTTAATAAAGGGAAATGTGTATGGACTACTTTCTAGTTCAGTTAATATTTTATCTTTCTATTGGAATATGCATTTATAATAAATGTTAACAAAATAAGAATAATTAACAATCAAGACCTTTAAATGACAAATATTTAATTTCCTAATTTTTCCAGTCCATACGATGGACGGTGGTTTGGATATGCTGACAAAACAATTATTTCCCTAATTCATATCTCTATGACTATGAGATTCACTATCAGAACGATAAAAACATTCATAAAATATATTTCACCAACACTACAAAAATAAGTTCTCTAGATATTATTGAATAAATCGTCTATTTAATCTGGTATTATTATGAAAAATTAAATTAAAAATATATTAATAATAATATCAATATGTAAAACACAAAATTGGAATGACACATATAAAAAATACCTGTGAATACAATAAAGAAAACAATAAAATTGAGATTTGGATCAAGTATATTAGAGGCTTATATGTCTCATGTATTTATGATAGAATTTTAAAGATTCTGAGCCATTTCTGTTTTTTGTTTGATACCTTCCCTATTTGGATATACTATTAAATTATTCACTCTGATTTAGTTTCACCTCCTAATTTAATTTTTTAATTACTATTGACTTATATGGTTTCTTAATTATAAATCAGAAAGCCAACCTAGTATATTAGTAGATTATTATTTGCGAGAGCTATATAAATACACAGCGTTGATATTCGCAGAACTAACGAGGCAGGCGTCATTAAGAGAGCAATTAGAAAGCCGAGGGGAGAGCTCTCGGGCCAAGGGCGCGGTCTTCGTTAGCTCTCTTTATTTTATTTCACTCCTGTCTCTTCTTCTACTATTCCTGTCATCTACCATCTTCTTGTATCAAGATGACCCGGGGTTATCCGCCACATCTGCCTTTAAGAGGACGTTATTTGTGGTCACTGTCCAGCTGCTATTGGATACCTAACGGTATAGGTTTTAAGTTAGAAGTCTACGTTACGGGGAACTCCTAGCAATCACCTTATGTAGTAATGATAAGAAAATTGTGATATAAATATATAAGAGTAAATATTGAAAAGAAATACATTAAATGACGCTAAATTTTAAGTGTATTTCATACATTATTACTAGCGAAATTTTTTTCGTAGTTCTTTCTCTACCTTCAGAACTACATTACTTTTTTTCTCCTTGCTGTTGAGGGAACAGTCCACAGTAAAAATGATTTAAACAGAATAAGTTTCCATACAAAATTAAGAATAATTATAAATACAATCATTTAAAAAAAAATAATGGAAAAAATTGGAAAAATGTGATTAAATCCTGAGGATGGAGTGAGGCACGTAAAACGTTCGAGAAATATGAATACAAAAAAGATATAATATATTCAACAATATTAAAAGTTGTTCATAAAGGAATAAAATATGCATATATATTGTTTTATCATCTGTTGTACAAAGTAAAAAAAAAAAAATAGTAATTAGATCATTAGATGCTATTATCTTTGAAGGTCTAAATGTCTTTTGAGTCCATTAAAAAATGATAATTATATACAGGTTTTAATTAAAATTTATTGATATATAATTTAATTATGTCTTGAAAACGCTATATTTAGTCAAAAAACCTTAGAGTGATATAGTTAGTCACAATACAATTGCATGAGTGAAGTTTGCTTCTGGTTTATTCCTGGACGAATTACGAGTCTGTGTCATATTTATTTGTCGTATAAAATTTATATGTTATCGTTTTCTTCAGCTTACATTATTTTTAAAATAAGGTTCTTCTTTAAAATATTTTTAAATCGTTAATCTGGTAAAGAATACGGTACATCTTAGATAACAACATTTTGTCAGTTTCTAAGCCTTAAAAAAATATAAATAAACTTTTTATCTAACTTATTGATAATTAATATATTAACTTAATAATATATTTTATCTAACCTTACGGTGTAGCTACGTTTCAGAGAACTCCTAGAATTTGGTCCATGTATTTAAGGTTTGTAAATTGTGATTTATATGTACAAATGTGAACAGTGAAATGAAAAATGACGATTAAATACGATGTATAAGTTATATACATCGTATTTTATAGTTAGTCAAACCAATAATGACCTTTTAAAATGATTTGGCTGTACATAAAAATCTTTGAAGTCTAAAATAAAAATATTAGAAAGAAAACCAGCATGAAGACGTGCTTCAGTGAGACTGCGAACAATTGACAAAAAATCAAAGGGTTTGTAAAGGAAAAGGACATTAATTGTAAGAAGTTAACTTGCTAACAGTACAGTTCCCAGGAAAAGAGTTTCTACAATGGGTCTTTAGAACTCAATTATAATGATGAGAAAGAGGTAAAAATAATATGATAAACAAGGTAATATATAACTTATATATTTTATTTCAATCTTTAGTTGTCCAAAATAAATGATCTGAAAAGAAACAGTAAATGTTTAGAAAAACATCTTGAGATATTATCTTCTTTGAAGGCCCTTTGAGTTGATAAAAACAAATATAATTAAATACAGATTTTGATGAACATTTATAATAAAGTAATAAAACAACTAAAAATAAATGTAAAAAAAAAAAAAAAAATAACAATAATAAAGTAGAAATTTTAAGTACAGCATCAGGTAGTAAAATCAGAAAATATTTGGAATCAACATACATCATTATAAATACTAAAGATATGGTCAAATTCTACTCAGACATGAAAGAAATTGGAAAAAAGAAATCATTATGTTGACATCATTAACAAAATGAATATTTAACAATAAATCAGTATAGTGACCAAAGTAAATAATAGGAAAGCAGTGTTGGAACTAAGCGAAATTCTTTTGAACAAATTAAGTGAACACAGCCTAATACGTAAGTGATTGAAAAGTAAATGCTATATCTACAGTTTAGAATAATATAAATTTAATTTATATAAATTAATTCTAATTAATTCAGATAAATATAAATCATTTTGTGGGCGAAACGTTGGCTCAAATAAAAATAGTACAAAATATTACTATTTGACCGCACCCGGAACATATTCCATTTATAAATATAAATAATTTGATAGATGCAACAATATTAATTTCTGGACTATTAGTCATATAATATTTTTAACTGGAATAAAATGAGGATGATGAATTGAAGTTTAAATTAAACATAGCTTGTGCTTAAAAGTAGCCAAAGCTTGTACGTAATCCATAAAGATGTTTTTGTCTTCGTTTATAATATTGTATTTTATAAATTATAAATTAAGTACATATATAGCAACCTAATACCAGAATGATATAAGAAACGATGAATTTTATCTTAAAGTTGTAATTTCATTATATTATTTGTAATTATAGTTTATGTACTACGGACTCCTGGACCTAAATGGAAAACCTTTATTTAATAAAATAGTATGCGGTATGTCGATATTGTGATAAAAAGCGAGGGATTTCTAGCAAGAAGGATAGGATGCGGCAGGAATCATAAAAACTTAATAATAAAATGTAGATACTGATCTACGGTGGAAGGAATGGAATCTCAGAGAGAGGATGGTAGGATAAGCAAGGAATGATCGAATGCCGCAGTATCGAAAGTTGGTATTTGAGTTGCATTGATTTTAATAATTTTAACCGAAGTGTTAGGAAAATCGTGAGCTGTGGTGGTATTTGTAAAAATTTTACACAGTGCCAAAGTAATGATTTCAGAAAATAATTTCGAGCCACTTAAGAGAAACAGCGATTAAGATCTGTGCGTAGATAATGTATTGTTTGGGTAGAACTGTTTCTTATTGAATCCACTCAAGTCTAAAACACGGGTCTAATTGAAAAATATAATAGAAAACTAGATACCATTATAAATTGCACCTTGAATAAGAATAGAGTATAACTCTGCGGAAAGAATTTCTGGTAAAAAGAAAAGTCTAAAAACTCAAATTCCATAAAAAAAATAAAATAAAAAATAACTGAATTTGTGACTACTATTAAATTATAAAAAATAATTAAAAATTTGTTTATTCACTTGAATTAAAGCTTAAGAATTTATTTTTTTTTTTAATTAAAATTAATCCTTCAACTTTTTTTTGTTTCATCTTAAAAAAATGTAATTCTTTTAATGATAAAATCTTAAACAATGTTTGTAAATATTGAATTTGTTTAATTATCAATTATTAAAGATAGACACTATTTACTTAGTGAATCCGTAAAAGCAAAAATTGAAATAATTAAAAAGTTTAATTTATATTTAATTGGTCAAATAAAATAAACTTTACGCTATGAACATCACTGTTGAAAAGCAGCAGATATTGTCTAAAAAATTGAATGTGAGAAAAATATAATTCTAAGCTTTATTTATGATTTCTATTAAATTATGTTTTCAAATGATTTATTAGACAATTATTATAATTTATTTCTAAGTCTTAATTAAATATAGAATTCATTGAGTTGTGTATATCACCTGGTTTTCGTAATTACGAATGGATATTGCCTCCTTGTACATATTTTTCGGACCCATTTTTAACGGTTATAGATCTGATTTTTTTTTTATATCTTTGATCTCATAGAAATATAATGCTTTCTTTATCTATTTTTTCTCGCCAATAACTCAACTTTGTTAATTCTTATTTTTTCTTCCATATTCTTCATATATTAATATAAATGTCACCTATATGTGTAGTTTTATGGTGATTTAATACCATCTCTAATAAATGAATTCATTGAACCGTTGGGTGCCAAAGTGGTGTAGAAAAATGTACGACAGTACGAATTCAGAGACTTATAGACTTTAGTGGAAGTTATGTAAAGTAGTTAGTATGAATAACTTTTATATTTCTGTTAAAACTATTTAGTCTCAAGTGTTAATCAACTATTTAAGAACAAGTTAGTGAACTGAAGTTAATGAATTCAGTGATTAATTAATATTTTTTAAGAAATAATAATTTTTGCGACAAAAGAATGACATGCACAACTTTTGTTCTCATCGGTTCAATAAAGATTGGAATTTTTTTCATTTATACACTCCCGATAAACCGCTCTTTCACTTTTAGGTAGTGTTTACTCAGGCATTATTTTTAAATTATTTAGAATGTCAATTTTCCATCTTATTTGAAGTATTGCTTGATTAAAGCATTATATTAGCTAAATAATTTTTGGTTTTACAACGTTCATTTTCAATGTTCCATCGACAGAGCCAGTTGACGAATTGGTTTACCATAACAATGACTAAACAAAGCCCCACCGTTGCTGGAGCGATCAGGAACTGTTTTCATTGTTTCCGAAAATTCGTTTGTATTCCGACAATACTCTTCCGACTCCCACCGTCATAGCGGCCATAAATCAGAAAGTCCTTTCATCGAGTACCACAATCCGAGGCAGAAAGGACACCGCACCGCGAGCGGGAATCGAACCCATTTTGCCATCTAGAACACGGGCGGCTATCTATAATTCATCGAACCCCCAAAACAAAAAGGGCTTTGTCCCGGTATCAGAGCTTACACTCAAATAATTAGCAGCTCCCGCCCCTCCAATGGCACTCGGTCGGCAGCCATTTTGGTCGCGTCATATATATATTTATATCGATTGGTGAAAAAACTCTGATCTCCCTTCTACCCTGTTTTATTGCTCGGGGAAAAAAGGAAAAAAAAAAAAAGGGAAACAAAATAAAAAAGGAATAAAAGGGAAAAAAATGGGGTGGTTTCGGCCGCATGCTCCCCGCCGTGCTGTAATTTTATTTAGTTGATTGGGGCTGGCCTTTATTTATCTGGACCACTGGATTTGTCTGTGCTAGGAATAATCATCTCCCCAAATGGAATACATTATTAACCTAAACGCATTTTTTGTTCATATAGTTAATACATTCTCTTTACTTAAAATTCTAAAGGTATTGCAGAAATATTTTTTCGAAATTTAATTTTAATACTCATAAAATTTAAGCATTAGCTACTATTTCACCATCGTTAGCAACTTCTTAACCGCATCAAATATTCTGAACAACACAATGTATGTAAAATCAAATCGTCCCTTACAAGAAACCAATACCATCAAACCGGTCAGCAAAGAACAACATAAATAAACAAAACCTTTTTAAAAAAATAAATAAATAAAATAAAATTTATTTATTTTATGCCGTCATTTCGACCCGAGTTTCAGGTCTTCATCAGGGCTATAGAACAAAAGAGATAACAACAACATTTAGAGAAACATAAAATTGAAAAGGAATAGTATACAAACAAATTTGGAATTATACAAAATATTGAATT
>NW_027108757.1:158946-159974 GCF_000696795.3 Halyomorpha halys | reverse complement strand
TATATATATACTATAGGAAAAGGCGGAATATGGAGAATGAGAAAAGAATGATGTAAGAAATATGAGAACGAGAAAGAAGACTCACGTTATGACGTAGAAGGTAGGCCTAAAACCGATTGATTTTTTGAAAGTCTCGCCAGAGTGGTCCAGAGTCTACGGACAGACCAAGGATTCGCTAGAAACGTAACCGTCAAGAAAGACCGTTATGACATAACAGTTGATATGAAATACCAATGATAAAAATAGAAGTCAAGTTATAGTTAAAAAACACAAACCAGTGATATGTAAAATTATGGAATCCAAAGATCAACAAATTATGAATAAAAATTAATAAGAATAAAAAAAATGATTAAAAATAAGAAATATATTTCAAAAATAAAATAAAAATTGATAATGATAGAAAAAATAAAATACATTATGGGTGCTTTAATAAAGTAACTATTTGGGAACAGGCTAGGGATAGGTTTTCTTCGTCTGTTTTGTGATTGATTGGGGAAGCTTCTAATAAAAACGTCAGCATTAAATAAATATATATGGTTTTGTTTATTTATGGTGTTCTTTGCTGACCGCACCCTCCCACAAACATCTCCAATCATTAATCTACGGTCAACTATCTACAACTCAAAAATAATAATAAAAGTATGGCTGTTTATGTGACGGAATGGTAATTCATAACACTTTCTTATAATTTAAATTACCCAATATCGTCTCCTTTGTGTTAACTAGGTTACATAATATGCATCTCCTGAAATAAAGTTATTCTGGTAAGTAGAACATTTAGTCAAATCAGAAAGTACTATTTCATATAATATTATTTATATTACCTAATGAAACTCGCCAGTACCAAAATATGTAATTGTGCTATTCTAAAATCTGAACATCAAAAACCGACATCTTTTATATCTGTTATCCATGCTGAAGAGAATCGTGTCATCTAAATCAGTGGTCTTCAAACATTTTAGCCCAAGGACAATGCGGGCTCGTCTTTAAAGGGCCAAGCTGGACACAAGTGAATATATGTTTATATA
>NW_027108757.1:147078-158841 GCF_000696795.3 Halyomorpha halys | reverse complement strand
AATAATATTTAATATAGAAGTTGTTTTAGGTATTGGACAATGATGAAAAATAAATAAAACGTCTGTTTTAGGCTGTTAGTCGCATGCGCAATGGATTCAGTCTGATAAACAATTTCGTCACCCTAGTTATTCGGTAGTGATAATTTCAATAACCCCACATCTAAGACTTTGAGTTGACAGGATAACTCCATAAAATAATCCATATTCAATGTTGATTTTATTGATATAAATTGATGAATAATTTATAAATCAATAATGCAGAATGTAAATTTTATTTAAGGTGGTTTTTAAAAAAATTGATCATGCATACTTGTGCAAAAAAAAAAAAACATAAAATTTTGCGAAAAATAATATTAAAAATATTTTCCCGAAAACTGTTGAAATTTGATTTGATCGAATTGTCAACTGAAAAGATTAAGTAGAAAATTAATACTGGAAAGTATTGCCTCAATGACTAATATAGAAATATCAATCCTGAAATTTGGGAATAATTTTAACTTTAAATAAGGCGGTCAATAAAAGATGAGTGATTCGCGCATCGCACCAGATTTTTTTTTTTATAGATAATTTTGGATTCATGTAAGGATTCATTCTTACATTAATATATTAATAACTTTGAAATCTCAGTTAAACTTTGAAATAAATTTAATTCCGTACACTCCTTAAATTACAAATATTAGAAAAATGGCAGGCCAAGTGGGATGAAAGCTCGCCGAGTAAATTAAAAGAAATAAAACGATCAGTAAAATCATGGTTTTACAGCCGCAGGGAGGAGGTTGCTCTGGCCCGCTTGAGAATAGGTCATACTCTCCTCACGCACTGTCACCTGATCAGAAAACTGCCACCTCCAACGTGCAAACATTGTCAGTCCATTCTTACGATTAGACATATTTTTGAAGAGTGTACTCACTATTTGCCAACAATAAGTAGGATAGGACTGACGCCAAATTTATCTGAAGCTCTCGCAGATGAGGAAGCTAAAATTACACAAGTGTTTGAATTTTTAAAAGCACATCGCCTTCTTTATAAATTATAACTCCTCTTCGATTTTTACTTTTTTTTCTTTTCTTCTTTTTCTTCCATTGGGAGTCAATTATTCATTTTGTTAAATCCACAAGAGTTATTGTTTTTGTTATTACCTTTACTTTTATATTTTTTTGAAAATTATTATTTTAATCTATATATTTTATTTTAATTTTTTGTTTTATTTATAACATTGTATATAATGAGGGGTGTATTTTGGTATTTTGTATGAGACTACACCCTCCATAATTAATTGAAAAAAAAAATGTACCTTTTACATTAACCATGTTAATACCACGATCTGGTATTAAATAAATACATAGAAAATAGAACTTTAAATTACATTAGAATTTTGGAATTCAAGACTTTTACCTGGATTCAAATATTTCTGGAGGAGTCTATTTTTTTTTTTAACCTAGTTCTTGAACAATAAACGTAGTGAAACATGACGGAACCATATTTTAAAAAACTACCTAAATAATCTTTTCTCCTACAGAACCCTTTGGTCATCGGAAGGTAACAAGGCCACAAGGAGGTACCAAGCCCTAGGAAATGCAAATGCACTCTCCCATTGAAGATATTTATGCTGGGAGACTGGTTAATATTTAATAGCCGTCCTGTATAACAAATGATAGCTAGCTTGTAACTCTTCGCTCTTATCTACTGCTCTTACACAACGCGCTGCTTCCTACACTCCCCCTATTAAGACAAGTCCGCTGCCTCACCCTGGTAAAAATGATCTTCATGAATACGAACAACACGTTGACAAATATTCTCAATTATATTCTTTTATTATATTTGAATAAGAGTAATGTTGCATGGAAATTAACTGTGAAGAAACTTCCTGTATTTTCTAGAAAATACAATGACTGTTTTGTGTGGGTTGGGGATTAATTATGTAATGATAGATAAGAACCAACTCTGTATTGTTTGGAGTAATATTAAAGTCGGTATAATTATTAACGACCAGATAAGTGTTACGAGCTTAAAATATCTAAGAATTAGGGGAAGGAGAAGGACCATTGTGGTATATTAGACCTTATTATGCATCTTATGTGTATATATATTATGTATTATATGTAGTTTAATCTTCTTAAATACATAACTAACTACTTGCGGGAGCATAAACAGTTTGGAGAGGGTAACCCAACCTCGCATTGCTATGAACCATGGTTACCATGGTTCAGCGCCAGACTACAGCTCCATGAGTCCTTTTGGGTTTGGACAGTTTCCTTCCTAC
This sequence comes from Halyomorpha halys, assembly GCF_000696795.3. NCBI lineage: Eukaryota > Metazoa > Arthropoda > Insecta > Hemiptera > Pentatomidae > Halyomorpha > Halyomorpha halys. The sequence continues at coordinate 156,578 of NW_027108757.1, read as the reverse complement.
CAAGTTATACAGTATCAAGAACAGTGACAAATTGATCTGAATCCAGGGTTTATTACCGCTCAAGGTACATAGGTGTTCGAGGAACTATATTTCCTTCCCACAAGCAGCTAATCCCATGAGCTCTAAGGCCCATTGGACATCCTGGAAGATTACCGCGATTACCGATTAAAGAACACAAGGTTGGCTGATAACTGCTACTAAGTGAGTTGCCGCCTGTAGAGGAACCTTTCAAACCGAGGGGAGAAGATGTTTCTATTACCAGTACTTGGACAGGTGCAAGTACTGACCACGCTCGATGTTGTTTAACTTTGATTACTTTAACCCCTTGACCTATTGCGATTGTCCATGATACTATTGCTAATAGTCAGCAATTTATTTTATTTGTATTTACTTCTTATTTTACAATTTATCTGGGAGGTCAATTTAATTTATTTGAAGATAAATGTTTTAACATTTAGATAGCGTTCCCTTGCTGATTGGGCTGCTCCTTATCTACCCGCATCAGTCCGGAAGGTCCAGTCCTCCTGGTCCGCATTCGTCCGGATGTATCCTCCAGCAAGCCAGCCCTGTCCAGCCTTCCTGGCCCCTGTTTCATAATATAGTACAAAGTAATTGTTCCAGGTAACCTACGGCAACCGAAAGGTTGAATCGGAAAGACTGTATAGGAATACTAGCGCCCATGTGGCTAAAGTCAAAACTCACCTCCTTCAGCGCTCTCTGTGGAGAGAAGCATACCCAGACTAAGGTGAGAAGAGAGCCATCTTGTCTTCTGGTAGAAGAAGCAGTTCATTCTTTCTTTTTGTCTCTCATCAGGAATCTACCATGAGTGAGTAGAACTCCTGGATTTGTTCTCAGAAGCAGAGAGAAGAGAGGCATGAGAATGTGGAGGGAAGAAAGAACCATGGAGTAAGTTCATCTAGCAATAATTAACATTCACCACCACAGTAATCATCATCAACCACCTCATTATCTACAATTCCATAGCCCAGCCTTCAAAATTTACTAACCATCTAAACATAAATGTTTTCTTTCGGCCCGGTTGTGGGCATGCTTCATACAGTAATACTATTAGTCTTGTCGATTTAACTTAATACAATTATACTGACTTTTACTATAGTAACTTGTACTTTAATACTTTTTAACTCCTGTAATGTCATTAATAGTCCTTCCTATTATGAAAAAATATGTATTAGTGTTATTAACACGTTGTTTCTATACTTGTATTTTTAACTAATACTATTAGCTTTCATTATGAAACAGTGCCCAGGTCTCAGCCTGCGTTTTCATGTTCTTCTTCCGTTGGCTTGCCGATATCTGGTTGTGGAGCTCTTCCCAATGTGAAGCCCGAATAGGAATAGTTCTTTTCTTCCATCAAATGAGGTGAGTTCGATTCGGCGAGGGCAAAGATCACATTTTTTTAACAACATGGCTCGGTGTCCTTCAATGGCGGTGCAATCCACTACATTTTCTGCTGTTTCAGAGACCGTATTTGGAAGGTTGTACCATAGACAGGTGTTACTTTGTGACTGCCATTGGGACAGTCTGTAGCATGATCCTATAAGAAAAAGCAACTTTTGCTCACGGTTCTATCTTTAGAATACCTCCGATGTAGGTGTTATTTTTTTTTACAACGAGTATTGTTTTATAATATCAGACAACGTCCTATTCCAACACCAATTTTTAGGTTTGAGTTACAAAAATTGAAGGTGAAAAAAAGAGAGAGTTTGAAGGCCTATTCTACGATATTTTAAAAATTAATTTGTACCGTCATAATTTGAAAATAAAAAACACGAATTTTTTTTTCGAAAATGTCTTCTTAAAATTTCAATTGCTTTGAGTTGCTTCATTGTAAGAAACCTATAGTTATGCTGAATTGTAAAACAGTTAGCTGAGATGTGGCATTCAGGTGAACTTTAGCCGAGATGATAAGTTGGTGAGCGTTAAGTATCCTGTCAGCGAGTGCTAAACGTGAAAGGGTAAAGCTGATTGAGAGGTAAACATGATCCCTTCATTACAGAGCTGCGTTATTTTTACTCGCATCATTACCATTCCTGGGAAAAGAAAAAAGATTAGTGTATTTTAACAAGCTCCTCTTTGAGTGACAGTAATTACTGCACTTACTTTTTTAGTTTTGTTTACATTTCGTTATTCATTTTCACTTAACTGGAAATGTCGAAAATATATTTGAGAATTCGCGCTACACAGTTATTATACATGTGCATGTACTCATTTTGTCTAAAACGAAGTTATTTGATCCCTTTCATGTTGTAAATGAAAAAAAATTTTAGACTTCAAAGAACAATTAACTCCGTGTTTGTCTGTTTTCAAATAATCATTCAAACCGTAAATTTTATTTTGATTAAATTCCAGGGATTTGTCTTGATTATTATGTTTCAGGCACTATCCTTTCATAGATTATACTATCAACCAGCAAATCATATATATAAATATTTATAAATATAAAATGTTTATAAATATAAAATAACAAAATTAGAAAACTTGTGAGCTCCGTTATCAGACAGCAGACAGAAGACCGTTTTTTAACTATGTCCGTCATATTTCTTTTCCTCAGTCCCTTCTTAAAATGTATCAAATGCAGAAAAAGAGACTAATTCCATCAATTATCACTAACTCTCCACCCTATATTAAACCATACACATCAATGGGGCTTACAAATTGAAAAAAAAATATTCTTAAACCTTGAAATATAGTTAATTATGTACGTAGCATGATCAGAAAGCTATACTGACCTATATAATTAATATTTGTTTCTTAATAATCATTTACTTAATTCGTTTATTTATTTGTATAGAGCGTTATGAATAGCGATGAGATTTCTATGTTTCACATTTTTTTTTTTCTATAAATTCTTTCGCCACGTTTTTTTTTCGAAAGAACATCAAGTTTTTAACGATTTTAGACCAATTTTATTTGACAGAATTCTAGATATTTTACGGTTTTTATATATTTTTTTCTCTTATTAGTACGTATTCTTTTCATTTCCTTATTTTTTTTTGCAAAAATTTTTTATGATAAGCTCTTTTATAATAAATTAGAAACTTGTATACTGTAATTTGATTATTTTCAGGCTTTTTAAGTTGAATTTTCCCATTTTAAAGTTTTTATATTAAATATTTCTAAACTTTTACCCATATTGGTGCAAAAATAAATATTTAAGTAGATATTTCGACTTTAATTTAAAAATTCCATCCCTATCCCATCTCATCCCATTATGACCTTTCCCAAGTTTGAACGAATTGGTATAGCTAGTTTTTTTAAATAAAGGTTTAACAAAATTATGACGTGATATAAAAAATTATCTTATAAACTTTCGATCCTATTTTAATTTACTTATTAAATATTTTATCTTTTTTTTCACCAAAACATAAATTATTGAATAGTGGTAATCCGATTACCTTTCATTTCATTTAATTTTTTTTAACTAAATATAAACTTTATGTATTTTTAATTTCTGATAAAATGTGTTCTCATTTATAATGACAGCATTTGTCGCAACCAAACACATTAGTGACCGATACCAAAATAAACGAGAAAAATCCATCATATTTCGGCAACGAAGCAGCAGACATTGGAAAGAGAAAGAAGATAAGGATAACGTTCTATGAAAAGAGATGGTGATTTTTGCCAGAGAGAGACCATTGTGATGGAGGAGGCTGCGATACCTGCTCATTGCAACTTCTGCATTGTCTCATCCACTCCCTTCCTTATCAGTGACATTTCTGTCTCCATTGTCTGACTCTTCATTCTTTGTTAACAGATTCATTTTATTATTTTTTTTTTCCAATAATGAAGATAGGAAGGCATACTTTTATATCAATGCCGTAAAGAACAACAAAGTCCAAACAAATTTAGATCAATGAATTTGTTAGCTATTGTTAGAGACAGAATAAAGTATGAACCATTAAAAAACAAAGAGTTGCATGTTTTAGAACTAAATTGATTAATTTTGATTGTTATAAATCTTAGAGGCAAAATTTGTTTAATAAAACATTATCATAGTAACGTTTTAAGATGTTTCCACTTAGTTTCCAAACAATGGAAAATTCCTGTATGCAAGAACGTGAGGTTGGCTTATTTGGATTGGTTGGAACTATTTGGTCAGAATTTATGGCCAACAGTTCAATTGTCAATTTTTTAGCACAAATTAAATGACGTTTGGCCAGTGCTTGTTGAATGAATATTGTTTTAGAAATGCCAACAGATAAAAATTTAATTTATTACACAATTTTCCTAACTTTTAGGATTAATAACAAACTCTTGTCTAAGACTATACATTTTAAAGCTCTATCAACTGGGGGGAGTAAATATATTATTTCACATCTTGTCATTTCTGGATAATTAAATTAACAAGTACCTGATCAAAATTGTAGAATGTCATAGAAGTTTATAGGTTAACTTGTACCATTTCGACGATATTTTGTCATTAACAACCTACCTTGTGGATATTTATGTTTTATTTCATTTCACCTAACTTTGTTCTGTTTTATTTTTGTAATGCAAAAAGTTTTCGTCGAAGGTAATAACGGACACAAATCCAACGTCTAACATATCAAGATTACCCCTCTGGGATACCAACTTGCGGATAAACCAAACATTTATTGTGATTTAGAATTAGCGCACTCGGTATCTCGAGGAACCCATGCGTGGGGGATAGAGCAGACTAGGAAATCCATACGTCGAGAGTGCAAATATTGTGCATAATAGTCTAAATGTGATTAGTGCTTTTATTTTATCGTTAGATTATATACAAATTTTAATTATTTTATTCTATTCTTATTTCTTCATGTACATAGTTTTATTATATTCATTTCATTGATCTTTTTGTTTATATAAATATAGAGATTTTATCATTTTTTTTTATTATTTTTAAATTTTGATATGAAAGTGGTCATTTATCTTTTTAACTTATTGCCCAAGATCAATAAATAAAATTTGAAAATGTATAAAAAAATTATTTATTTTTTCAAATATGTTTTTTTCGAATTTGAGTTTTCGACAGAAATACGCGTTTTGAGATCCCCTGAACCCAAATTACAATCTCTCATAAAAATTTTTGTATGTATATAAACAGCTAGGCTCAAAAACGAAAAGTGTTAAGAAAATTAAATTATATGTTACCTATAATGAGGAAAAAGGAATTTTTCTTTAGCCTGAGGAATGATATTAATTATTTACAATTTATTATTTCATTTCCTGGATGATAAAAGTAAAAGAAAAAGTAATTGACACATGCGATACTTGTAGGCTTTCTCAGAAACATTTCTTGCTCAACACCGAGCCGCGAGGAAATTCCTTAGTTAGAAACCGTTAGCAGGTTTTCTCTTGCATTTCCAGTGAGATTCCTTGAGGTACAACTATTCTCAAGGGTTTGAAATATTTGTAATATTTTATGATTACATCATAGTATATCTTATAATAAGTTTCAACATAGCGACGGAATGTTAGAATGATGTTCTAAATAAACCGTTTATAAAAGTTCAATAAAAAAGATATGTACTAAATAAATAAAATCAATTATCAATTACATTTATTTGTTTCACAATATGTTTTTCATTTTTATTTCACATTGGTACAAAATGTAAAAGTCCTTCAGATTTATTTGAATAAAGGTTTACTTTTTTTTCGGTCAAAACTCAAATTGGAGTCTTATATACTGTCTAACCATGGTTGGGGGTTAAAGTTTACATTTTGTGGGACCGCCACTCAATGAAAAAAGTCAACGCCCCAGGACGGATTTGAACCGGCACCGCCGATAGACATCAAATTAGTAAGACTTCGTCTTAACCACTGAGCTGCGGGCGGTCCTAAAAAGGTTTACTTACTATTATAATATATAAGTATATATATTTCCGTCTTTGATGTGTTTATGCAATTTGAACCTGATCGAATCAGGAATGTTATAAACTCAATGTTAAAGTAAAATATAAAACGAATTCTAACGTTACGTATGTAATTCTAAATGTAGAAAATGCTATAAATATTATAAAAACTAACACCATTGACGTATTTGTACTATTGAGGTTCTATTCTTCTAAAAAAAAATTAAAATACGTAAATGATCAATATATTTTTAAAAAAATGTATTTATTGTTATTTAAAACTGTATTAAAATATATACAACAAGTTAATTTACTGTATAAGATATAGTGACATGAAACAAACATGTGGAGAATCTATCCATTGATAGAACTCTAAAACAATCTATATAATTTTTTTTTTATAATTTATTTATTGTTATTTACAACTGTATAAAAATATATACAACAAGTAAATTTGCTGTTAGTGATAAAATGACATGATACAAACATGTGGAGAATCTACTCATTGATATAACTCCATTAACATTTCTAGAGGAGAAGATCTCGAGATCTTCTTTTCAGGCGCCTAGGAGGATTATTATGTAATGAAGGAGAAGCCAGGTTAGAAACAAGTGGGTTTGTATATTTAGGAAGTTTATCATGGAAGGAATGGTATCTGGTTCTGGCCAAATCGGCAACATATGGGACATTACGGTCCTGATTGATGACTTGATTCGTGACAAAGTAAGGAGCATTAATGATTTTTGATGGATTTTGTACTGTAAGGATTTGATTCAGGAGGAATTTGATGGTTTAGTGGAGCTCCAAAGCTCAACACCGTATGTCCAGATAGGCCTTATAATAGTCATGTAGATCAGTCTTTTGTTATGGATTGGCAATTAAGACCGCTTGTCTAGTAAATATGGTACTAGTCGGAATCGACTAGCAGTAATATAATTTTAAAATCTCTTATTGTTATTTAATTCTTAAAATTATAAGAATGGGAAGGGGGAGAAGTTAATTATTACAAAAATTTCAGTCCTGCAAACGAAGGCTGAAAATTACTTATTGCTTATATAACAGATACCTACATAACAAATATTCTTTGCAATGAATCATAATCTAATGTTAAGTGAGATAGGCGATCCGAACCAGCCTTCTCCACGCCAGCTTATCTAGGGCTACTGCTGCACAGAGCTCATTCGCATCTTTGTTGAATCTGTCTGCCCATCTGGTTTTTGGACTCCCTCGTGGACTTTTTCCAACTATAGCGGTATTCTTTGTTCTGTTTGGGCGTGATGGATTGCTTCCAGGGAGATGTCTAGCTGTAATAGTAAGGCGAAATTTCCCTTCAAATCTCTCGATTCTACTTTCTAAGGTGCCTGTAAGAGCACCAGGTATCGCAGCCATATATCAGAGTTGGCTTTGCTAAGCCATTGTGCACTCTTAGGTTCACATATTGTAGGGGTAGTAATATAAAAAATGAAGCTTTTAGTCGCTACATTGCTCTCTTCGTATTTTTTATGTTTTATGAGTTAGACTTGAAGCGATATTGCTTCACGGTCACTGCACATTCGATAACCATTTCAATATTGCTTTTATTTATTTTATAATTTTTTTTATTCTGAGTTAGAATTGAAAAAAAAAGAGCTGAGCAACAGCTGATCTGAATTGCCTGTGTTGAACTTCTCCCGTTTCATATATTTATCCGCTCTATTTTTTTTCGTACCAAGCAATAAAGGGAATTGGAATTGAAGAATTCGATTTTCCCCGTTTGAACAACTAAAAAAAAAAGAAATAGCAACGCTATGAGGGGGGGGGCGGGGTAAATATAAAAACTGAAAATACTGGATGGCTTTGTTGGCCAATGAAAATTAAATCAGTTTCATTCCATATCCCCGGGGCGGTGTTTTTTTGTTTTAGGTAGTGTGCCCGGGCGACCAACCTTTCATATTTCCCTTTATTTGTTTTTCCTTAGCTTTTCCTCTGTACGGTTCCCTTTTCCGATAGGGCTGTGTACACGGTATGTGCCAGGGATATGCCTCTATCAGTGGGGCTTTCAACTTTTCACATAGCAGATGAATATCTCTGAAGCAATACTTTTTTTTTATTTTTCAAAATGAAACGATTTATTGTTTGTACAAGGAACAGGAGATAAAAAAAAATGTTGAAATTGTAACTTTTTGGAAATCTAAATTCCTACATCCGACCACTGAAACACATTGAGAATACTAACATTTATCATTTACATGGTTGACTGTAAGGTTTATTCTATTATTTCACATTATATTATATATTGAATTTCTTATCTGTTTAACACTAATAAAATATATATTTGAGCATTTACTCCATCCGAAATCCAACTGAAAAATGTTTCACTGCCCGTGAAATATTGTAATAATTCAGTAGTGGTGTAAAAATACATTGTTTAAAATAAATACGGTTAGGAATACTGTCATTAAAATTACAGATTTTGTTAAAATTTGAATCAATAAACTTCTTAATTAAAAACTATTTCTATTGACAAAAACAACCTTTTTTTTTTTATTTTCCACAGTAAGAAAATGATTTGAACATTATGAGAGAGGGCCATTGACGACATTATTTATACCTAAAAATTATAAGAAAGAAAGGGGAGGAGGGAGTTTAGTTATAATTAAAATTTCAGCCCTACAAATGAAGACTGAAAACTACATATTGCTTATTTGGGATTGAGAACACCAGCTTTTATAATTTACATGATTGATTGCAACTATTGTTCCCAATTGTTAAAATATATCTTTGACCATTTAGTTTTCAAAATCCAACTGAAAAATGATGTTTTACCATTTGTGAAACACTGTACTTATTCAGTGCAAAAATACATTGAAATAAATATGGTAAGGAATACTATCGTTCAAATTATTAGGTTTTGTCAAAATTCGAATCAATCATCGAATACAGTAGGATGATCATGATCTTTAGTTTAACATGTTTAATAAAAAAAACTCATTTTAAATGGAGAAATATTTTCTTCTTTTACCATGTTACAAAGATATAATATATACCATGGTTGAGAGTCTGTTACTAGGTCTGTTAAATGGAGAATGATGTCTCGCAACTCGCTAAGCTCGTCACCATTTTGTTTGTTGTCGTGTTAGGTTACTTGCTCGTAGTTTGTGTTTTGATTGTGCTAGTATTGTTTTGGATGTTTACAAAAAATGATCATAATAATAATGTAATGACAGTTGTCAATTAGCTCGTCTGGATTCTCTTTCTGACCAGTTAGAAGATCAACAAGGCACTCAGTAGCCAAACTTTCACACAACTTCCACTTTTCCCTCAATTTAGGCATGGTATAATAAATTACTTCAATCAAAACTTTTTTTTTCTTTTTTAATATTTATTTATTGCTATTTACAACTGTACATTATAATACATTTAGTAAATCTGATATAAGTTAAATTGGAGTGTTACAGATGTGTAGAGAAACTACCCATTGGTAGCACTCTAATGACATTTTACATTAGCTGGTCTCGGGGCCATCTTCTTTTCAAGCGCTTCGGAGGATTGTCAGGAATGGAAGAGGATGCAAAATTAGAAACTAGGGGGTTTGAGTGGTTAGAGAGTTTATAATGGAAGGAGTGATATCTGGTTCGGGCTAGATCGGTTACATAGGGAACATTAAGGTCTTTATGTTTG
>NW_027108757.1:137417-146528 GCF_000696795.3 Halyomorpha halys | reverse complement strand
TGGAGCCCCAAAGCTCAACTCCGTATGTCCAGATAGGCCTTATAATAGTCATGTAGATCAGTCTTTTGTAATGGATTGGCAATTTAGACCGTTTGTCCAGTAAATGTTGCAATAGTTGGAATCTACGAGCAGTTTCTTTTCTTTTTAGTCTTGTATGAGGATTCCATGTCAGTCGTTTGTCGAGATGTAGTCCTAAATCAAATCTTAAAAGTAAACAGTGAAGTTTTGGATGTAAAGGTCATAAAACAAGTTGCTCAGAAAATCCGCAAATAGCTCTTATGCTTTTATCATTTAACATAACTTTAAGTAGGGCTGCTCACAATCCTATACTTTTAACATTTAACATAGTAAAACACTTTATATTTAACACATCATGAAAACCCCCATTAAATGATATTCTGACCATTGAAATGCGGATATCTTTAAATCTGGAGTACTAAGAAAGATTTAAGCTTGGCTTTGAATTAATCATCGTCGAAGTACTGAGGTTCTTCCTGAAGTATTTCTGTATCTTGTAAATATCACTTAATCTTTTCAGGGTAGTTAGAGATTTATCTATCGGTTAAATATTTATATTCTAAAGATAAGAGAAATCAGATTGGTGCGCTAAGCAAAATTGAGTGACCTATGATTAGATGAGAAATGTGTATTTCTTTTATTCTCCATAGCCAACATTATTTACAATATTTTATTACTTTTAGAAATATTCCATCTTTATCAATTATTTCAATTTATATTAGTTATAAATAATTAGAGGGTTTAGCTCAGTGGAGATGCCACTGGACTCTAAGCTACCAGGTTTGAGTCCTGTTGTGGAAGATAATATTTTTATTATTATTCGGGAGAACCTCCTGGAGCACATCGAGCCTCTATGCACGCAACAGGGCAAAAACTTGGCGGTTCAGTGTCACCCTGTTCAAGGAACAGCAAGTTCTTTTTTTTTTTTTTTTGGAAAATCTAACGTGTTTTTTGCACAATAAAAAGATCTAAAAGAAAGATGACCCGTGTGTGGTAAAGAAAAAGAAAAACTCAAATTGTAATAAAGCAATTTAATGTGAGCTAACGTTTCGCTCCTTGTTTTAGAGCTTCATCAGGGCAAAAAATAATACAATCTAGATTTACAGTGATAAGTATAAATTTACATGAATAAATGTGTTAGAAAATTAATGAAAAAAGAAATAATAACTTTCTGGATTTTTTTATTTATAAGTTGTTTATATTAACTTATTAAAAATGAGGTGGAGAAAAATTCCAACTAGAATATATTAATATTCCATATTTTGTATTTATAAAAAGTTTTGGGATACAATAATACATGAGTATGGGGTAAATCCCAAAACGGTGTACAAGTACAAAATATAGAATAGTAATATATTCTAATTAGAAGTTTTCTTCTCCTCAGGATTTTTAAAGAAATAAAGAAAAAAAAGAAATATAAAATACAGTAAACATTAATGACGGAGAAATAAGAATAAACGTTGGTTAAATTAAAACGTTTTATTACTTGAGTTTTTATTTTTATTATTCAACGGCATCTGGATCATATTCTTTTTATATCACACATCGCCATTTAACAATCTTCCAATAATAATACATACATGTGTGAAATAGGCCTTGGTATTTTAAAAATCTTTTGAGCTAATATTGAGTTTATTCATAATTGTTCTAAAACCAAATTTTTTTTATTATTCGTGATGGCAAAAACCAACACAATAAAATAAAATAAATCTGTACAACTAGAGTTCATGAAGGGTCAGGGGTGAAATACTTTGTAAGGAAGTATTCTTAATAGATCGCGGGGCGTGCAAGGAGGTTATTTAGTCAGAACCACGCTCGTCTTCCAGATTTTTCGCCAATTAAGGGCACCCTACTATAAGGGTGGAATCCGGAGAGCTCCGTAACCTACAGGTTTAAATCACCGCTACCGTATAAGAAAATAAAATGTTATTTGACTAGGCAATGCTTTTATATATTTATTTAATTATTTTATTACCAGATCGGCCTGGTGGGCCTTACGTGGCAAATGTAAGAGTTATATTTTTGATAATGGGTGGGTATAGTCTCATACAAAAGACACCCCTAACTATATACAATATTATAAAGAAAACAAAAAATTAAGATGAAATAAATAGATTAAAATAATAATTCTTAATAAAAGTAAATACTTTTAATGATAAATAGGCTCTAATAATAAATCTTCTATGTTCATAGCGATATATGTCAAGAAGCCTTTTTTTTCTATACAATTCTATAAAAAAAATTCCAGCAGTATTTTATTTACGCTATTAGAAATAAATAGATCGCACCTTTTGCAAACTTCATCAGTTAAAATATGGGCAATATTTTTGTTTTTTTATTTTAGATAGTTGAAGTACTTAATTGACTTATTGTTTTTGGGTTTAGTTTAGATACATTAAATTAAATAGTAACTTGAAGTACATATATACGCCTCATAATAATATTAAACTTTTTATAACGGTATTTGTATTAGTAATCAATATTATTAGACCTGTTAAAATATTATTCATAGATTGTAGTGGTATAGTTTTTTTTTTTTTTAAGCAATAAATAATTTAATAATGTGTTGTTTTTTTTAAGTTGATTTTATAATTCATCAGATGATTTATGAAATTAATTATAACTCTTCAAAAAAGAGGCTAATAAATAATTTATTTTTTTCCAACTGAATAAATATAAAATTATAATTCTGGGGTTAAGAATAGCTTATCAATATCTGATGAATAATGTCCAAGATCACATAATATCCGAGAATTCTCCCACCAAACCCTGCCATTCCACCTGTTATTACTTGAAAACTTATTTATCACCGTTCGTTATGGTAATAGGCGAGGCTGTCTAATTAGGATTTTTTTTTCTTCCAAAAGGAGACCTATTAAGAATTTCTTCCCGAGGCCGCATTACGGCGATAAAACCCCCGAGAGAAGATAAGGGCTTCGAGGGAGAAAAATGTCGGCTATAATAACCGGTTGACAAAAGTGATTTCTAGCTCCGCTCCGAGCATTAGGGCTACTTACCATACTTCAAATAGTATTTTAAAGTCTCTAAAATGTATTCGGTTTTGAATACATGAATAGAAATCATGCGTTTATTATATGCCTCGGGGAACTATATATTCCACGGTGGCGTATCGTCATCCATACAGGTCGAGCCGGAAACCCGGGGTAATAACTTGAGGGTAAGAAGTTGGTTGAGCACAAGTAGTAAATTATACTTAGTTTAATATGACGTACAATGGCAAGGTGGACCCAGTCGGGTAACAGAGGGCTATCAATTATAAGTGTTTGCAATTCAATAGTAATAATTTAGAATCACAAGTAAAGGAAGGACGTTTATATATTAATTATTTCAAACATTTTTGTTTAGCTACTTCAAAAATAAATAACATTGACAACACGTCCTTCTCTTTTATTAAAAATTATTATTTTTATCTATTTATTTTATTTTAATTATAGCGTTTTGTATAGTTAGGGTGTCTTTTGTACGAGACTATACCTCCCTCCCCATAATCAATTGTTAAAAAAAAAAAAAATGTACCTCTTACATTAACCAAGTAAGACACACCAGGCCGATATGGTATTAAATAAATTTAAAAAAAAATTGCACGTCCAAACCTGTTTTTTTATGGTCTGTATTTGATTTTAGTTTTCCTTTTTTATTTAAATTATTGATTACAAATGTGGTAAAGATGATTTTTTTTTATATTATCTTAACTTTAATATTGTACTTTTACTTCCCTATACATCAGTGGCTTACTTCAAAGAAGTGCTAAATAAATTTCTACTAACTTCATAAAAATACAATTAAAATTTCTTTCTTTTTGAAAAATTATAACTTTTTAATCATTTTTTGTCAGAACAGATTTAGGTACAAAATCGAAATCTTCGTTATCTTTTGTCAAACTGTTGTATTATTGGCAAGAACAAAATTTATATTCGTTATTACCCAATGTGAGGTATCCTAAAATATTAATTTTTATACGGACAGTGAAATAAAAAAAAAATTACAATTTACGCCTGATATTTTTTCAAAAATTACAAAATCAGTAATAACTTCAACACGAGCCCACCAATCTAAAGAAAACTTGGGGTCGTAAGCAGGGTGTTAAGTAGTAATCGCACTAGATTTAAAAAAAAATTAATTATATAGTTATTTCGAAATTATTAAATATATTAATTAGTATTATGTAATTGTTATAGTTTTATTTATTTTTTGTGTAAATATAATACGAATGTATAATATAACACTAATAGCTATCGCCTTTGAGGGTGTCTGATTGCATTAGGTAGCAATTTAAAAAAAAAATTACTCTCATTTAAGTCCCATATGTGATTACGTCCACAAATTGGTATGGTCATGAACCACTTTCTATGGTTAAATATGAAGTTAACCATTCAAATATTTCAGATCAGCTATTGAAGCTCAAGGAATAACCAGAAAAATCCAAACCATTTTTCTTGGTGTTTTTTTTTTTTTTTTTTTTTTTAAGCTTTCTTAATTTATTTGAAAATTCAAAGTTGTGATTGAAAATAATATTTTATTGTTGTCATAGAGCTTTTAAATAAACACCTCTGCTCCCTTTACCTTCTGAGCGTTCTAGATAAAATTCTCTAGAACAGCAATAACAGTTTTTAGAAACAATCGTGTAGTTGAATGGAGTATAATTCTAATTAAAACCCATAGTCTAACGATTACTTCAGTACATAATTTTTTTTAATGTGAGTATATGGACTGTTCTTCGACGATATTTAATCTGTATGGTGAATTATCTTACATAAATTGTTTGAATAGATCGATGAGTTTGTTTAAATTTGATGCCGCTAAGATGTGTACAGTAGCCACCATAGCGGAGCGAACCATGGACGCGACGAACCCCACAGCGATGGCACATCACCATGGCAACGCTCGGGGTCCGTCCCCATCTGCCACCCCACTTCTACTTCTGTAGCTTTTAAATAAAAATGAAATATGGAACCAAACCGTTCATTAAAATTACACCAGAGCATTTCTGTCCTTTTTTTCCCGAGTACTTTTGAGCAAAGCGGGCGAGTTGTCTGATGCTCTTTCATCTGTAGTATGATTTTCATGAACACGATTTAAGAATGTATTAGCTCATAGAGTTAGGTTAACTTATTGACTATACAACATTTTAATTGTAATTTAATATAAATAACCAATTTAATATTCTTTCACATGAAATACACTTTCATTGCTAACCGACTGACTCCATATGATATGTTATTATGTAACGCAGATTAGAACCCTTCTAGAAAGCTCCGGAATGTTCGATCCGATATTTTTCAATGAGCCGATAAGTAACAAAATTAGAATGAAGGAGATCTTGGATAGATAAAGTGATTAGTGAAGGGTAATGATTTCTTAATTTCAGTCGGTACCCTCTCAATTAGACCCTTCAACTGTTCCTTTTTTATTTGACCCAAACTCTCTTAGAACTGGATTCTTATCCTATCGATAGGATGTGTAGTTTTTGTTTCTTTTTTAATGTTAAATATCTAGTGAGGTTTTATTTATTTTTTAAAATTCAATTTAAGGGTCTTCAGTAATAAGGTCAATCTGGACATATGGAGTTGAGCTTTGGGACTCCACTAAACCTTCGAATTCCTCTCGTATTCAATCCTTACAATCCAAAATCCTTTGTAAAATCCTCAATGCTCCTTACTTTGTCACAAATAAAATCATACATAAAGACCTTAATGTTCCCTATGTAACCGATCTAGCCCGAACCAGATATCACTCTTTTCATTATAAACTCTCTAACCACTCAAACTCCCTAGTTTCTAATCTTGCATCCTCTTCCATTGCTGACAATACTCCGAGGCGCCTGAAAAGAAGATGGCCACGAGACCAGCTAATGTAAAATGGCATTAGAGTGCTACCAATGGGTAGTTTCTATACACGCATGTAACACTCCAATTTAACTTAGATCAGATTTACTAAATGTATTATAATGTACAGTTGTATATAGCAATAAATAAATATTTAAAAAAAAATATTTATTTTTTATTACTTTTACTCTTCGTCGTAAACCTGCCAACTGCCCTTAAGCATACTATAATAATGTGGCTCTTACCCCTGTAGAACAGACCCGCAACCTTGGACTACATCTGGACAAACGACTAAATTGGAATCCTCACACAAGGCTGAAGATACAGGAAACTGCACGTCGATTCTGACTATTACAGTACTAACGAAACAAACGGTCTGAACTTCCAATCCATTGCATAAGACTGATCTACACAACTATACTAAGGCCTATCTGGAGATACGAAGTTTAGCTTTGGAGCCCCACCAAACCTTCGAATTCCTCTCTTTATCGAAAATCCTCTATAGTCCTTACTTTGTTACAAACAAAATCATCCATAAAGACCTTAATGTTCCATATATAACCAATCTTGCCCGAATCAGATATCAATCCTTCCATTATAAACTCTCTAACCACTCAAACCCACTAGTTTCTAACTTTGCTTCCTCTTTCATTCCTAACAATCCTCCGTTCGGCCTGAGAAGAAGATGGTCTCGAGACCTAATGTAAATATGTTTTTAGAGTGCTACCAATGGGTAGTTTCTCTACATGCCTGTATCAAATACCATTATCATTCAAATTGGCTAGATGCATTATAATGTTGTATATGTCAATAAATAAATAAAAATTACAGCAAGAAATTTAGATAGCCCAGCTTAGGTGTATTTTTTGGTATTAGTTTATATAAACGATTTTTATTTTTTAGTCTTGTAGAATAACAACAGTGGGATATTCTATTGACTAACTTTGTACGAGGGTTCCCCCAGGAACAACTAAATGTATAATAATATTAATAATAATAATACAAGTTAACGGGACGTACTTCTACCTCAAGCTCAGTGAATCATTTTTCATCATAGATTCACATTGATAAACGATGATGACACAACGACTGTGGTACGGTAACGTCTTCTTTATCTTACTCTTTTTGACTCTTCTAGCATTGAATAGATTTTAACCCAACAGAAGTTAGCAGCCCAGTACTTGAGATAGCTTTCATCAAGATTAATAGTTCCCTACCCTTAGATATATACGAATAATTGGGGTACAGAGGGTTACTATTAGGAAAGTATGGTTGAACATTGGGTTGCTTAAAAGTACATTTTAGGACACTTTTAAAGTTACTTGGAAAGGTAAGCAATTTTGTTAATAAGGCCTCAAACAAACATGTGTTTCCGGATCTTCCCAGGGCCCATCAATGGGAACACGAGTATAATCAGAAATTTCTGAGGCCACTTTTATTATCAAGTGTTCCCTTGCGTGGGTGATTGGTAGATGCCTTTATACTCAGGACAACACTCATTTTGTTGTCTTCTGCTGCAACTAGATGTTTGGGGGATAATTTAACCCTGCATACAGATTTTAATATATCATACACCATAGCAGTTCAATTAAAATGGAATCTAACTACATAATTCCCATAATAATGCAGTTACTTGTGTGAAAACAACTTGTCTATGAGCTTTGATATGTGAATTTGATGCTTTCCCTAACATCTTGATTTGATTTCTTCATTTTAAGTCATTATTTATCGAGGTAAACAATAATTATTTGAAAGAATGAAAAATAAAAATATTTTGGAAGTAAGGGTTAATTAAATGTCAAGGTTCCTTATCATACTTACCAAGTACTAAAAATACTTCGTAAGAATGGGGCTGATAATTTAATATTAGTTAATTATAATACCCTATGGGTTGTTCAAATCTCTGCTTTTTGGTCTATCCAATAATTTTTTTTTCTAGCCGTTAGATCATGGAGGTTATAAATAGGGTTTCATTCCGTTAAAGTGGACCTGAATGGGATAGGGCATTAGGGTCCAGAGAAGCTGGATCTACAACAACATAGACAGACCTAGACGAACCCCGACAGATCTCCCCTTTGGGAACCCAACCCAGCAGTTGTACCCGTTGCTAGCAAATACTAGACTGACCAGACAAGTTGCGTCGGCGTAGCGATCCCTCATAGATAGCCTTTGTCCTCCGGGCCGTTAGTTGTCTAGACGAGGGCTAGACATATCTAGCCGGTCCTAGTTCTGGTCCTGCATCCTCCCTCACACACCCACCTGGTATTTTTTAGCCGTACTCCATCTGTTCGGCTGACAATGCTCCTCCAAGACAAAGGGCTGATGTATTCAGATGTCGCGTGGGTGAGGGAAATCTCAGGCATTGTTTCTCTGTATGAGCCTATTGTTGGTCTTGCATAAAACAGCGGTTTTTATCGGCCGGGGCTTTGACTGGGGCTCATTATGCATGCGGCAGGAGGCACCTAGAGCCATTATTGCCCGACCTTCAATGATGGCATCTACTATTGCTGAAGGTTTTTTGGATTCGCCCTAGACCGAGTGCCGAAAAAAAAACTTCGGTGGCACGATATAGGGTATAGCCAGCTGCCTGCAAAAAAGAACCAACTCTAGTCACATACTATTGACAAAACAACGAGATGCTATCTACTGAAACATGAAATATATTCAAGAATATTAATATGCACTATCTTAGGTCATATATTCTTCAATGCGGCAATTTCCAATGAAAAAACACCCTTACAACTTCAGACATTTCATTTATAAATTTCATAACGTCTCGGATCTTTCAACTTTAAAAAATAAATTATATAAATAAATTTATGATATCAAAAACACATTTCGTATCGCTATTATAATAGTATTATAATTAATAATATACTGTATAATAAAAATTAAATATTTAAAGGAGGATTTTTATCAAATGTGAAATTATGTCAAATATTGATTTTTTTTTTTAAAATAACGAAATTACTGATGAATAAATTATGGTGAATAATTTATAATTTAATGAACAGAATTTTATTAGAAATTAGACGAGTGGTATATTGCTAGGTAATTACTGTAGGGTAAAACAATTAAAACTATTTTTTTCTTTGATTATTTTTATAAATCGTATCAACATAACTTTAGCAATGCAGATTTTAATGTGAGAACATTATGTTTATATAAGTTGGATAATAATATTTTAACATTCAGTATGTGTTTTCAATTATAATAACGTATTTTTTTTTTAATGTTGTAATTTAGC
>NW_027108757.1:132436-135227 GCF_000696795.3 Halyomorpha halys | reverse complement strand
TATATATATATATATATATATTGATTACAAATTTTAAATAGACACATAGCTGAATATTGTTTCAAAGAAATTTGTTGCTATCATGGTAGTTAACACTATCTTAATTTCTATTTTTAAATTATAAGCCATTATAATTTTTTAAATGCCTTATAGTTTATAAAAAATGAGAATAATATTAGTTGTGATATAACTTCTAGAAAACAAAAAATAAAATAAAAATAAAACGATTGATGTAGTCTGATATATTGATAGAAAATATTTGCGTATACTTGTTACTTATGCTTGTTAACTTTTGTATGAAAAAAGAAAAAGTAGAAACAAAATTTTTTTGAAGCTTTGTTAATATACGGTTGTGCTCATATATCCAATAAGTCAGCTGTTTGTTTTAGCAACCCGATGTATTTGGGCAGTATTACCGAATAAAACATTTCTCCTGTTTTGAAATTAAAAGTATCCCTTACAGTCTGGTACACATGATTTTTTTATATATACTCTAATTTATTATATGGTCCAACTTACCTATAGTAGAAGAGACATCATCAACTAAATGATAAATGTATAAAATAGTAATTAGTATAATAGTAATAATAATATAATAGTAATAATAATAATAATAGTAATTGTAGCAATATATTATAATTATGTATTCTAAAATTGTTAAATAGAGATAACCACGTTTATGTCTGGACACTGAAAGCTGCTATCCCGATATATGTTAATAAAAAAATATCATTTGAGACTAGCTGATGCAGTTAAACTGAAAAAAATAATTAAAACAGCCTACTTACAATTAAATAAAATTTAAAAAAATTAAGGAATGTCTAAATTATTTTCATGCACATTATAATTTAGTCAACTAATTTTAATAAAATCTAATCCAGAGATATCTAAAGAAAGAGACAGATAGATAAATACCTCAAGTTCCATTTTGGGAATCGTAAAAAAAAGATTCTTACGGAGGGGTTTGTGAGTCCATATAAAAGCAATGGTACTTATTATATTTGGAATTAAAAAACATCACATTCACCAATATATTAGTTAAATGAACTTGATATTAATATTATTGACACACACAATTTTGATCCAAATATATCCTCTACATTTATTTTCAGAAATTCTCCAACGTTTCGGCCCTCAGGCCATTTTCAAGAAGACACCCTTAAATACTGATGTCATATTCTTTAAAATATTCTCTGCTGGCTAATTGCTAATGTCATATATAACTTAATACGTATAATATAATAACTTTACTATATTAATAGTAATTAAGTATTAATAACTTAATACGTAATATAACTTAAAACGTAAAATATTTTCATTAGAATTTTATTAGCAACATGTAAAATCTAAGTAATTTGTACGAAATTATTTTTTTTATCCATGATAGTTCTGATCTAAAGCAAAATAACCAAGAAGTCTTTCCGAATCGAAAATTTTAAACTATCAATGTTGGAACACAAAGCACAAACAGTACGTCGATTCTGTAAAGAAAATCTTTTATTTTTACATTCTAGTCATCGATGTGAAATTAATTAGGAACATGTATAGTCATAGTTATGCATTAAAATGAAAAACATTTAGTCAGCAACTGTTTCTTAAAAATAGAAATTATATAAGAAATATATTTTTTTAAAGATTGTAATAGTAATAAATTCAATACCTTCCCTTTGTGGAATATTGAGAACGGCAATCAATAATGGTACTTTCGGTCACAAAATCATAAATAAGATTATTAAAACTTTGTTAATTAGTTAACAATTTCCTACTACTATAGCAATTAACACCAATTTTTTCTCAGTTTCCTCAGCACATTTTCAATCACTCGTGTGGTAATATGAAAAAAAAGGCAAGAAGTCAGATAGTTAATGACAAAAAAATACAAGTAATAAATAATTTTTAAGGCGCAGTTAACACAAAGTTATAAATCATATTTGAAAGACTGATAATTCCATTGGATGCATCACTGCAGTTTCTCTTACCAAGGCAAAAAACAACTGAAGAATTATGTAAGATTTAATCTGTTGCCAAGATTTGATAAAGAACTTATTAGCTTTTTCTGTTTAAGGAGCTTCCTTTTTTTTTCAGCTTCACATTGAAAATATATTCAACCGACGGGAAGTTTTTTCCGCAAGGTTTGCAGTAATGAAGACAAATCAGCTGAACCTTCGCTCGGCTGTGAATTCCGGACACTTCCATTTGTTAAGGGGGAAAAAAAAACCTGATTGACGGTTTAAACGAAACATTTCCTCTAAGAACTCATTGACGTAAAAGGGCTTTTTACTAATCACTTTAGAACTCCATAAAACTTTGAAAGGCGAAAGGTTCTTTTCACATACTTAAATTTAATTGGTTAATTATTTACAATTTCGTACTTAATTATCATTAATTTGATTAGACTAACTATTTTAGTCGTACAATATAAATTAATTGAACTGTTGAGCTAAATGTGACTTAAGTAATCCGCAACTGCATTCCAAGACGCAAGAAGTAAACCTCATAATTTACCCTTCTGATTAACTTTTTATTTTACTCGAGGAAACAAAATACAAATGTAAAGAAAATAATATATAAATTTTTCAGTCTTTAAGAAAAAGAAAAGATGATGTTATTAATTTCGTTTCAAAACAAAACTTTTTGATTAAAGGACGAGTTGACTGGGACAAATTTCGTAATGATTTTGTAAACAAACTGGACTTAAAAACTCCACTTAAAACTAAACATGACATTGACGAAGCAATAAAAAACTTCACAGACTCTATAAGAATTTGCATACACGACAACACGATGACCA
>NW_027108757.1:128575-130526 GCF_000696795.3 Halyomorpha halys | reverse complement strand
TTCCATTATTTTGACGCGATAATAGCCTAAATAAATTCGATAATTGACTTTAATGAAGATAATGGTGGGAAATGGTTTCTCTGGGAAAAAGGCAGTGTGTGGAAGAGCCTCTAATTGCTCTGGCTTGGACGATACATGGTTTCCTCACTTCTTCATACACCATGCATAGATCTATATATTGGTACTATATACTACAAATCAATAGGGACTGGATACAATCCATTTCAGTAGGTGTAAATACTCAATATTTTGTTGACATGTATCAATTTTGATGCAAATGAAAGTTTTTTTTTTTTATTTAAAAAAATACACCCAATATGATATATGATATCTATCGATCGGTGCCAAATTAACAAGTAATAATGATTGAGAAATGAAATTTAATTATTACAATTTTGATTATTAGGGCGTTATGAGGCTATACAATATTTAAGCAAGATAAGTACAATATAAATTGATCTCAAGTGACACAACTAATAATTTAATTAACAACTACTAAAATGAAAATAATAATTATAAAAAAAATTAAATTAAAAATAATAATAATAAAAATAACTGAAACTATAGTAAATTTATAATTCGTTCTTTCTTATAAATGTGTAAAATTTCAGCAGTTATCAACACCACTTATTTCTTATTTATTAATGCTAATAATTAATATTTTATTTTTATTTTTCCTTTTTTTTCTTTATTTTATGTATCTTTTATATTGATTCCTATACTTTATTACTGTTATATATTTATATTTTGACAGTGTTTTCTGTATTTTACTATCCTAACAATATTATTTAACCTACCTCAACAATGATGTATATATCATCATTTTATTTACATTTCTATATATTTTGTTATTAAAATTCCAATAAAAATAATTAATCTGTATTCTTCATAAATTAAGTCTAAATAAAATCTCTGCATAATGTTGGTTCAAATTTCTCATGCCTGAGTATCGTTCTGTTATTAATCTTTGAATTATCCTCACAGAAACTTGACTCATCTTTCAACTCCTAAACCATCACATAAAGATTTTTTGACCCACATCTCCAACAAACCTGGAACATATGAATAAACCATACATCTGATTTCAAACAGATATAAAATAGATACAAACTTTTTTAATTCCTTTCGATTAAGTTTTTAGTAAAAAAAATTTTTTTTACAACGCTTTAAATGAGGTCTGTATTTGGAATCGTTTTTTCTCAGAAAAATATAATTTAAAAAGACATACCTCATGCAAGAATTGATAACTAAACAGAGTAACATGCAAAAATAAAGTATACATAATCTAATAAAAAATACCGTTGTTAGCTTGGCAAATTAGACAAATTAGTATCAAAGTTTTTTTTAAAATATAAATTAAATATTTTTTATATTACAATGGCCTTATTTTATTGAGGATTTTTTTTTTAATCTCGTTTGTTATTTTGGGGATATATATATTTTTTTAACATGGATAAATATATCTATAATAATTTATAGATTAGATAAACATAAGAAAACATAAAAACTATTGAATGTTATTATAAAAATGTGGAGCAGCTGCTCAGTACTATTTCTGAAATCGAAAGGATTAAAAAGAATAATAATGCACTATTGACAATTCAGTGTAAAACAGTTATAAAATTAGCTACAAACATTTTAAATTCTTTGCAATTAAATTTATTTGTTAGAAAACATATATTTTTGTCTATCGCTTTAATTTTGAAGAGTACCCTTAATCTTTTTTTTTATTTTTTTTTTACTCACAATTTTATTTATCACTATCATTCATGGTGAATTTTGTCTTGAATTTTATATTTATTGATAAAATTTGAACATATGTCTGATGCGAAAATTGATAATTTAACGGACTAACATGCATGAATAAATTATGAATGGAATTTGGTCCGGGTGCGGTAAAAAAAAAAACTCAAATAGTAGAATTATACTATTTTAATAAATTTAAATTAAA
>NW_027108757.1:86261-128494 GCF_000696795.3 Halyomorpha halys | reverse complement strand
TGTCTAAAATCAAATTTATTAAATTTATTTTAATAAAATAGTATAATTCTACTATTTGAGTTTTTTTTTACCGCACCCGGACCATATTCCATTCATCTATTCACACGGTCTATCAACAATCTTCCAGTATGAATAAATTATATATATTCTATTAAAAAAATCTTTGTTCTTAGCTTGGGGAATCAGACAAATTAGTATGAAGGTTAAAAGGTTAATATTAATAAATTTATGTATCTAAGAGTGAAGGAATAAATAATAGGAAAAACTAATTTATATCGAATCAGTCAGATCATATTACAATATAAGTAATACTTTTATAACATGATTGACTTATTGTTTTTCTTTATTTTCATTGGTTTATTAATTAAAGAACAACTTGTCAGTCCACTAGCTTTATTAGAAATTATTATTCGAAATTACTATCTTAGTCGACCGGCTTAATAATTTATTTCTATCCGAACATGCGAATTTATTACATAATAAAATTCTGAAATTACAAGATAATTATTGTTTATTACTATACAAATAAAATATTACTTATGGAAATATGCTCTGATTTTACAACCCTGTGGGCTTGTCCACGTCGTAAGCCGATCGCCTTGTTCAAGTACTATAGTTTCCCTCAGCAGAATGAAGTGAAGGAGGCATTAATTGCAGACCACTTGAGAAATCTTGAGATCCTTCACGCAACTTACGGAAAATAAAATAGCGAGTAACTAATCAACAGCTAACTAAGGGTAAAGATTGGAACTAATGCAGTATTTCTTCATTCCAACATTGCCAAACCTAAATTAGAAAGGGAAACAAAATTAACTTCCAACTGAGGCCGACTGAAGAAAATAAAAACCAAAGATTTACTTCGAATTGTTCCATTCACTCTAAATCAATTAACAAAATAGAAAATAACTAATTTCATTATCTTGTAAATGTACTTAAGCATACTATCACTCAGTATAAATGATTTAAAATGAATTCTTGACTTAATAATAATATTATAGTTATGAAATACATATATGCTGATATTTACTGATCACTTTAGCTTTATTTTTTCTATTTGATAAAAAAGTGTAGAGAATTAATTAATGAATGATTCATATAAATAAATCCATAAAAAACATTAAAATTTAATTCTCTTTTTATTCCAATGTTCTATTTCAAAAATAAATAAACCTTTTTCAAAGTTATTTCATTTTACTGTAATATTTGAGCACTCTTTGTCCATTTTCAATACTTTTTTTTTTACAGTAAAAAAGCAATTCACAAAACTTTAATAGCTATAATCAACATAATAATAATAAACGCTCCTAACAATTAGAATTAATTATATAAAATTTAATATAAGTTATAACAAACTGTTAATTCATATGTTTGTAAGGTATGTAATATGTGATTATTCGGGATAAGTGAAAATTGTTGTTGTTGGTTGGGGCTTTTGGGTGTAAAACCCTGAGGTCATCAACGCCCACGTTTCTCACTTTATAATTCTATTTCAAGATTTGAAATTCGTTAGATAATTGCTAAATAAGTTTAAATAATTACTTATTTTAGAATGTTTTAATACATATGACAAACTTTTTGGCTTAGATCTTATTCAAAAGATTATTCCTTTTTAAGAAAATTAAAACCATTTCTATGTTTTTTTTGGTCATCATTCAGAGCATCCGAAACACTCGGTTCCACTCCCAATCTACGTAAGTTCATGTAATAGAAATCGCATTCTTCAAATGTGTAACTGATCGTAATGTACACTGTTGCAGTATTGACATTTTGGCGGTGGTTGCTTATTGATCAGGTATGCATGAGTTAAATTCATATGACCTATTCTCAATCTGGCTATTGCTACCTCCTCCCTGCGATTGGAACGGTTTGATGTGGTCCATGGTTTAATCGTTTTTAATTTGCTTGGCGGGCTTTCATTCCACATGGCTTGCCAACTAGCTAATATTTCATTTTTCATCGGAAGACTTATTTCTTGGGTTGTCAGAAGGGCCGCGCCCCGACCCGGAGGATAAGTGTAGAGATGGAAATATACGATAGCATATTTCACAGTACATTGGCACTATCTTTACGAAAAAATCAACGAAAGATTCCCTCTTTTAGAAAAATGACAACTTTTCAATTTTTTTTTTTGACTGAACAACTTTAACTATAAAATCTTAATCTTTAATTGATTTTTTCGTAAAAATAGTGGTAATTTACTTAAAACTACTATGAAGCATACATATATACATGATAATATTAAATGAATACGAATTACTTCAAAAATATCAATGAACAGTTACATAATTAAAGCGATTGGAAAAAAAATTAGAAAAAGTTAATACATATTCATTTCTCATAAATACTGTTTTTTGTTTAGTTTTTTTTTATAAATTAATATCGTATATCCAAAATCTATTCCGCTTACTCCAAAAATTAAGTTTTCCTTAGTCAAAAATATGTTAAATCGATATTTTAAATAAATATTTGACCAATCTACATAATATACTCCATCATGCGTTTTTAATAATTATTATAACCAAAGATAATAAAGAAAAAAAATGTACATTATGTTACTTTGTTGACAAATTGTATTTATTTAAAAGAAAGAACTTTTATGTTTCTAAAGCTAGTGTAAATGTACTTAGCACTGCTGTCGAGTGTCATAGGCATTTCAAATTTATTTTCTCAGGAGAGAAATAATTAATTTAAACATAAATTAGTAATTAAATTAATTAAGAGTTTGTTAAATTAAGATTTAACAAATACTTAAAGTCGAGTGTTATACACTTTCTAATTCAAATCATGCCTTACTATTTTTAAAAAAATCCATTTTATTAATAATGTTAACATAAGGATATTCTATATTTTTAATATTATTTTTGAAACTTGCAACATTTTTTATGTTTTCTCTCATGTCAAAATTTCCTAATACTAATTTAGGTCTTGATATGTTGTTTACAACTTTTATTTCGAAGAAAATTATTACTATTTTAAGTAGAAAAAGAGGAAATTTCTGTCTTTTATAAATAATTTTCAAACAAAAATATTGTTTTTATTTTACTGTAATATCTAAGGTAGCGGGATAGTTCGGGGACTAAGACGCTTTGCTATTGAACTTCTGAGACCCTGGTTTAAATCTAGCTGCAGCAGATAATTATTCTGATAATTATGTTATTAATTCTTTTACTTTAACTGAGGGTCAACCCTGTGTGTTCAAGAGGCCTTGCTGGGGCCACTCAGCCTTTATAAAGTTGCTACCCCTTAATTGGGATAAAATCTGAGCAGTTGAACGTGATTTTGAACAAATTAACTCCTGGTATAACCATCGTTCATAAATTAAAACTTCCTTACAAAGTACTGAAACATTGACTCTTCAAGGGTTTTAACAGTGTTTTTTTTTTTTTTTTTTTTTTTTTGATACTTATATATTTCTTTAGTTTCTTTTCTAGGTGTTTTTAATGACTTTTTAAATGTAATGCAATGTTTCCCAACGTACAAATATACATTTTGGAAATAACTAAATTAAATACGTATATATAAATTAGAATAAGATAGGAGCGTTTTCTTTCATTAATACTATTTGCAATTTAAGGAATAAATTTCAGAGTTTTGTGACTCCTGTAAAATAGTCCAAAAATGCATTGGATAAAGTAAAAAAAGTCTGGTTGAAAGTATTCGTGGGTCGTCCGTAGCTCAGATAGTTAGGCCAAGGTCTATCGCTCTGAGATCTCCGGCCTGGAGGGACTTTTTCATTAAGTGGCGGTCTCACAATATGAAACTTGACCCCTCACCATAGTTAGTATAGGTTCGTTACCTGTAGATTACTAAACAAACATCACCTTCGCTGTGGATTGCCTTAAAAAAAAAAAAAATAAAGTAAGCAACTTTTACTGTGTGACCAAACATGTCATTAAAAATACTTTTTCTGTGTAAGTTATTCTAGTAACTCCATAGCCCGCAGAATGAATAGGGATAGTCCATCTTGCCTTAAAAGGGTTTTATTGTCTAATAAATAACAGCAAGTCGTTAAATGAAACAGATGTATTTTGAAAAGGAATTTACGCCTGACTGCAGGTGAATCGTATATACGAACATTTTCATTTTGAGCACAACGTTAACATTTTCTCAATTTCTAATTATATTTGATTGAAAGCTAATTATTAATTGTCTATACAGTTATTTTTGATAAGAAAGGTTTATTGTCAGAATACATCCCAGTGTAATTACTTTCAGGTTAGCTGTAATTATTTTTTAATATCTATAAAAAGATATATATGGTGGTAATAAAAGTTTTACAAGGAACATTGTCTTGATATCTTGGGATATAAAATACAACTAAACACATTATCAGGTAGTTAATATTTATTACTATGTGAATATTATACCCAAACACATTACCAAAGGACTATTTATATTCAATACGGTTATAATTATTAAACTAATAAATTTAAATTATCATTAAGTAATTTATTAATTTTTAATTAGTGATAATAAAAATAAATGATTAAATTTCTTAACTGCTTTTTTTTAAATTTCTCTGAATGAAAATCGAATATAGGTAATTCAACTTTTTTCTTGAGCTCAGCGTTCTTCTTTATAAGATATTTGTAGGATGAGAGCGCGAAAAACAAATTTTTGAAATCATTAATAAATTGCTAAATATTCATAAAGGTTCCACACTTTTGGTTGATAGATAGAGTACCGAATTTTGGACAAAGAAATGTGTCTCCACTGGCAGTTGCAAGTATGGTAGAATAGAAAGAGAGAAATGGCTTATTTAGCCATTTGATAACTGCAATTCCCAGCATACCAATCAATCCAAGAGAGAACTTATATAAAATGCATATATTCACAAGATATAATAACAATTTTGTTTCCCTACTATTAATGCACGTCTACACACTAAATACAAATATTTTATTTATTTTTTTATTTAAGAATTTCATTCCATATAAATGAAAATTTTATTATCCCTATTTCTCTATCTCAGACCCCCCCTCTGCAGTGATTCGCTACCCACGTTCGATCCGTTAAAAAAATTAAAAGAATTTATCATTAGACTGCAATGTAAAATCAAACCAAAGAAATAATACTCACCGCAGTAGATCAGTTTACAAAAAATAACAAATAAATAAATAAATTAAAAAAAAAACTAATGTATAGATTTAGAAAAAAAAAGTTAGTTAAAACAAATACTTCTTAAAAGTTACACCCCAACACTAAATGTATATTATAAATAAAATAGATTATAAAATAAAAATAATTAGTGCCTAGTTTATACGAGAGAGGAGGTGCTCTGTAAGTTAAGCGCTGTGCTAATAACTCCCAGGATCTAGGTTCGAATATGGCTATGACAGATAATTATTTATTGTATTACTGGTGTTGTGAGTCAACCCTGTGGGTTCAGAAGCCCTCCTATGGCCCATCCAGACTCACTGTAAGTAGTACTCACTAAGTAGTACCCTTAATTGGGGAAAAATGTGGCGTCAAGCATAATCTTGAACAAATCATTACCTAATACAACCATTGTTAAAAAAAAATTTAAAAAATGTTGACACTCCATAAACTTTAGTAGTAAAAATATTAATTTTTATTTTTTTTAATTAGATTAATTTCTCATTATAGATAATATTAGACAAATCCTATAGTGATTACTTTGGACACAGTTCTGTTGAAAGCTGTTCAATAGTTTAATTAAATAATTAAAGTAATGATCAAATTTTAAATATATAAATTAATTAGTGAATGGACTGTTAATGTTAGGCAGAATTATAAGAGGGCATAGTAAGAAAAGTTTTAGCCATTACAGACCATAATATTTTTTTAAAAATTGTGAACATCACAATTAAGGTAGGAAGAATGTAGTAATTAATTAATATTAAATGTTAGTGGCCTCGTCTCAAGTTTAATTTTTTATAAATAGTTGAATAATTACTACATTAATAGAAATTTTAGTTGCAAAATGACTAATTTTATAATTTATGTAAACTTATTCACCACTAAAGTCAATGTAATATTTTATTTTAAAGAAAAATTCGACTTGAAAATGGGGAAATTAGCCCAAACTTTCTTTAAGTTAAAAATAAAGAATGTAGGTAAAAAAAAAATTGTCTTCCTTCCACTAAAAGATATGTATTTAATGAGTAACGTTAAAGAACATTTACGACAAAAGGTTATACAAGGCAAGTAATGGAGTTCCTCATTTCGGATGAAAGACTTATTTCCAGTTATCTACTTTTTAGAAATTCATTATCTGGATAATCAATTGCGGTTGCCTAAAAAAGAGTTTAATATCTAATAAATAACTCCATGTCATTAAATCGAACTGACGTATTTTGAAATGCAATTTAAGCCTAACTGTAAGTGAATCGTAATATTTTGTATGCATTTTTTTCATAATTAGTTTTAATTATATATTAATCTCGGCCACTTATTATTTGTCTATACAGTTAATTATATATAAGAAAGGTTTATTGTTAGAATTCAGTTTTATTACTTTCAGGGTAGCCGTTAATAAATAATTTTTGATATAAAAAGGCTAAATTAACTAATGAGAGAACATAATAAAAAATTTTAAATATTATAGACCATAATTTTTAAAAACATTTTGTCAATGTGACATATCGCAATTAAGGTAAGAATAAAGTAGTGATTATATATATTATAGTGAAATATTACTGGTATATATTTACAACTTGAGGTAATTTTTAAGAATAGTAATATATAGTTGACTAATTAGTGTGTTAACAACAATATTAATTGAAAAATGACTGATTTTATAATTTATGTTAATTTATTCACCACTATACATCATGTAATATTTTACTTTTAAGAATAATAGACTTGACATGAACGAATCTTTGTTCATGTTGAAGAAAAATAATACATTTTAAAAAAAAATAAGTTTTACTCTCTTCCACTGAATAATATTACTACAGAATACAGCAAGAGATTTTAAATTACAAGTGTATTATCCGTTATAATGGGGTTTATTTATTGTTGATTTCCAATAAATAAACCCCATTGTAGATATGTAAGAATTAACACACCTAGGTCGAACTGGTAACCCAACCAGTCAATTACCTTGGGTATTGCGTACACAGCAATAAAAAAAATTTTAATATTCAAAACATGAGGTCTGATTGGTGAACTGAATTTTAATTAACTGTCACTATAAGAAGTGATCTTTATTATCATAACTGTAGAGCAAGGATAAAACATTTGTTATGTATATGAAAGGAGAACATTATAGCTGATTTGACTAGAACCTTTATTCTGTTTTCTAATGGTAGGTTAGATATTGGAATGGAAAAAAAAATATATAACGAGAAATCGCGGTGTAATTTTCTGTCGTGGTTAATTACAATTAATAAATGTTAATTTTTTATTGCCTGCGTTTATAACATGTAATTTGTGCCTGAGGTTGTTAGGCTTAGGTTTTGATGTAGGCTGGTTAAGGTATTATTAGCAATCCTTAACTAGTATTTTGATATTTGATCCTCCAACTTTCACGTAGCTGTTTTGTTCGCTAAGAATCAGATAATTATAGATTTTCTATCTTCAAATTAAATCTCTTGGACCTGTTTACTACGTTCATTCTTATTTATGAACCAACGTTAAACGTTACCAGTTGTTTATTTGTACTTATTTTTTCTAGCGAGTTATTATTATTATTTATTGTCATTATTTGTATTTTATAGGTGCGAATCAAGATTTAATTGAGAAAAAAATCTGCCCGGTCCTCTATTTCTATTTAATTTTTATCACCTTATTTTCTTGTCTGTAAATTGCTTGTTACGGAAATAATATTTTTTTAAATATTCTCTATTAAGTACGGACTTATTTATATTTCAAGTTTAATGATGTGTCGATAGAGTATCCTAATAGCCTAACCTATTAGTAAAAGAGTCCAAGAGGAAAAAGAAGTAAGCTATTCCATCTCCAATTTTAGATTACTAGTAAAAATTGTTGAGTCTGCCAAGTATAGTGTTAGGGGAATTATAAAGGGAAACAGGGGAAATAAAAAATGGCGGCTGTTTCAAAACATTAAAAAAAAATTTCATTTACTGTTCCATATCATTAAAACTACTTACTACTAGAAAACCTAATAGAACATCATTGAAAGTAAAATAAATTGAGTAAAAGTTGATTCGTAGTAGAGCTGTTTACGCCCAATACTTCCCGAGATAAAGTTTTTTAAAAAGCAACACTTCATAAAAAAAGGACTGAAAAATCAGTAGTTACTTAATTAGCATTGTGGGAAGCCTATATCTCAGGAATCATGAGATGTATATATGCCTATTTTTACACCAATACGTCACACTAACTAGCTTTAGTTTAACGTACTATAAATATTAAATAAATCATATTTATATGCAAATGTCATAATCACTATCCCTACAAACGATATAAGCTACTTTATGGTACATTAAACTATATTTAATTTTATTGCTTTCAGACATGTGTACGCCCAATGATTCCTCAGATACAGTTTTTTACAAGCAAAATTTCATGAAACTGAGATGTCTGTTAAGACTCAAATTAAAGCTAGCTTAATGTGATATAAAATTGTTTATAACTTCGTAGGAGTAGTATTATTCATGATTTGGCCGAAATATATTAACAAAATGATGATTTCTAGTTGTTTTTACAAAACATTTGGTTTATGAAAAACTATTTCTCAGGAACCATTGGGTGTACAGATGTCTGCCAGCAATAAAATTAAATATAGTTTAATGTACTATAAAGTATTTTCTAACGTTTATCTTCGTAAGCACTTTTTATAGTATTTGTATATGAATATGATTTTTTAAGTATTTATAGCACATTAAACTAGCTTTAATTGGAGTGAATTTGTACATATCTTGGTTACTAAGAAATAGGCTTATGATAATTTGAGAAATCTCAGGAACTATTAAACATAAACATCTCTACTAGGAGACTTTTTTTTGTAGTTTCATGGATATGGTGATGCGAATGAATTCTTTTTTAACATTTTGAAACCGCGCAATTTTGTATTTCCCCTAATTATACAACCACATCAGACTAACTATACATAATTTTCAATAAAGTATTCAAAAACTGTGATGAAATCAGTGACTTTATTTTTTCTAGCGGGCTCTTGTACTGTACGATATGAGGCGTTGTTGAAATAGGCTTATCTTATCAAAAGAACTTTCACATGAGTGAGAGAAAGTTTTTCTCAAAATTTATACAACACTATTTATTTTTATTTTGTGTTTCGAACACTTGGGTCATTTATACTGAATTTACAAATCGACAAAGTTAGTAAAATAGAGTATTAAATTATGTATCCAATTATACACACTGAGATTACCTATAGACTAATTATGCGCATAGATTTTTTAAAAAATGAAGAAATTTTGGTGCTGTTGAGAGATCTTTCAGTATCACCTGTTTTTTTTTTTTTTTGTTTTTTTCGTAACCTCCATTGAAATAAGGAATACTTAAGTACAATAATGTCAGTTGAAGAGCGCTGCCTTCTTCTACCCATGGGTATTTTAAGGGCTTTGTCGAGTGTACACTGTGTGTGCAGAATCGATGGCGCCTCCTGTATAACTGAAGAGAATCGGTAGAACTGGTGAGCAATGGATTCAGCGAGAGTGTGGCTTTGAGATCAATTCCACTTTGGCGCATCAAATTTTTTCATGAGATGGCCATGGGTGAGTGGTGTATAGCTTATTGGGAGACTGGTTGAAACCACCTCTTCACTCCGTGCTAGATTTAAATTCCTTACTGTACTTTTCCATGTGTGCTGTACCATTCTAAACTAGTTGTTTATTGTGCTGAACCCTTTGTATTGCCACTCTTACCATCCAATTTCTTTGAACCAAAGAAATAACATCTTTCCAGGTTGATGATGTTACGACTTAACCTGACTTTTCATTCCCGGTCACATTACACTAATACATAACTTTTCTCCATCTTGGAGCTAAACGGAAGGAGTCAATTTACATATGTTTAAACGAAAATTGGGAAACATTGAGTTAACATTTCTACAAGACCATGTCAACACTGATCTTCAAACTTCCCTTAAACGAGTTATTTTCGAAATACAGATTTTTAAAAAAATATTTATTGACATTTAAAACTGTATTCACACAAAAATACATCTAGGAAATTTGATGTTAGCTTGTAATAACATGATACAGGCTTGTAGAGAAACTATCCCTTGGTAGCACTTGACGAGATATATTTGTGTCAAGAAAAATGTCCCTATTTGTAAAATTGTCACTAGTTACTAAGTTAATAATACTAGAATGATTCTAATTTCCAAATTAACTTCAGATAGGTAAAGCCATTTTGAGGAAAATGTAATAAATCCGTATGACAAATATATATATATATATATATATATATATATATATATATATATATATATATATATATATTTCTTATCCAATAATAAGGACGTTACAGCAAAGGGAAGAGGGTTCCAAAGCTTCTGGATCGTAACATTGTGGGTTGGATTCCCACCAGAGGCAAATATTTTTATCTCGGATATCCCGAGAACTGAACGCTGACACACCCACCTTGATTAGTACGAGGCGGCAATTTTAAGGTATCCGTCAGGGGTTAGCAAAAGAACCTCTATGTCCACTTGCCGGACCCAACCAGATACCAATATCAAATAATTTACTTACAAAAATAATTACTTCACATAGAATAGATAACTATAGTAATATACATCTTTTTATTGCCCCGAGGGTATTCCAAGGTAAAGTCCGCTGCAAGCGGGAGATCACGGTGTGTTAATGAGCAAAAACTATTTCTAATAAAGAATAAAAGGCTCATAATCTCTGTTTAATTACATACGTAATGAATATATAATTGCTGTTTGCTGTTTACTCTCTTGAAAATTAAAAAAAAAAAAAAAGTAGCTATTTCTTTTACTGTTGTCTTCGATTATAGACCAGAACAAACTGTCTAGTTAATTTGAGGCAAATCTTGCAAAGGAAATCTGCTCAAACTAACCCTATTAAAACTCACTATAAAATATTATAATAAATATTAAATACCTGATTAATAAATCTGCTGTTTGGAATGAAAGGAAATTCTCTGAGCGCCGAAGACTCCAGGATTCTAAAGTTAAAAGGAATGTCGATTCAGTACGTTTGCGTGTCTCTGGTACCTGCATCGAACATTTTGAGTGCTTAATGGTGGGCAAAGTCACCCTGGTAATTTTTTTAATTTATTTATTGCTATTTACAACTGTACATTCATATTCATACATGCAGTAAATTTGATTTTAGTTTATAATGGAGTGATACAGGCGTGTAGAGAAACTACCCATTGGTAGCACTATTATAGACCATTAGCAGGTCTCGTGGCTATCTTCTTTTCAAGCTTCTTGGAGGATAATCAGGAATGGAAGAGATTACAAGGTCAGAAACTAGTGTGTTATTGGGTGGTTAGGGAGTTATAATGGAAGGAATGATATGGAACGTTAAGGTCTTTATGAATGATATTATTTGCGACAAAGTAAGGATCATTGAGGATTTTACGAAGGATTTTGGATAGTAAAGAATGGATACGAGTGGAATTTGAAGGTTTATATTAACTCTGTATGTCCAGATTGGCCTTATTACAGTCATGTAGATCAGTCTATTGCAATGAATTGGAAGTTTAGACCGTTTGAGTGTTGTAATAATCGAAATTGACGTGCAATTTCCTGTCTTTTCAACCTTGTTTGAAGTTTCCAGGTTAATCGTTTGTCCAGATGTAGTCCAGCGGATCTGTTCTACAGGGGGTAAGAGGAACATTATTAAAGGATACTGAAGGACCACGGTAACTTGAATCATAATAGTATTACTTTTACCCATTTAACTAAATTTAATTTTAATTAGTCAGGAATGTCTTAGACAAACTTTCTTGTTAAGCGTCGAACATGGTTAAAGGTAATTAAAGACAGAATGATATGCAATGTGTGGAATGGAATTCCTCAATTCGGTTGAAAGGGTTCATTCAGAGCAATAACTTTTGAAGAAAAAAAAAAATGTGCACAAGTAGGACATAGATGCGGAGAGACTAAGCATATGTTGGCCAATGTATTTATGTATCTGGACACCAGCGAGTGGGCAATTATCGAAGGAGAAGGATAGCAATTATAGACAGGTGAGGGCCAGGTGACAACGAGGCAGATGCGTCATATAATGCGCCCTGTCAAAGGCTCATTAAATATATAACAATATGCCCTTTTTATGTCCTCTCCTACGGCACTTAGTGGTAGCTATAAACCACACCCAGATCCAAACCGAGCATTTAGAACAACCTAGTCCTACCTATCATTGCACATCCTCAATGCTAATTAAAACAAGATTTGGGCAAAACTAGTGACGAAATAGTTTTGAACTTTGTACTTAAAAGTACATAAATACTTTTAGTATCTTGAATAAAAAGTATTAACTACAATCAGTTTGAACGTAAATTATTAATTAAAAAATATAAAAGATAAATAAAATAAAAAGGCAACTTTTGAGTTATTTCAAAATTCAAATAATAAATCAATCTTGGGTTGGTCAGAGCACTCATATTGTGATGACGGATTTTTTTGGAATAAAATTCTTGAATAGATTTGTAGTTTATCCGTTTTATTTATTTATATAGAAGATAAATAAAATAAACAAAACAACTTTTAAGTCTTATATATACACCTTCAGGGCGAGTCAGAACAATTACAGAAATAAAGTCATTTCAGAACTATTATTTCTATGAGAACACTGCATTAAAAATAGTCTACTTTATTATAAATTCCAGAGATATACGGGATTATAAATTAAGTAATTTCTTTATTTCAACATTTAAATAATAAATCAATCTTGAGTTGGTCAGAGCACTCATATTGTGATGACGGATTTTTTTGGAATAAAATTCTTGAATAAATTTGTAGTTTATCTGTTTTATTTCTCCACAGTTAAATTTATGGATATTAATTATTAATTAAAAACCATAAAAAATAAAATACAGAAATAAAGTCATTTCGGAACTATTGTTTCTATGAAAATCTTGCAAAAAAAAATATCTTTTTTTATTAGAAATTCCAATGATATACGCATTATAAAATAACTAATTTCTTTATTTCAATATTTGAATAACAAATCAATCTTTGGATGGCCATGGCACTCATATTATGACACGGATTCTTTTAAAATAGAATTCTTGAATGGATTTGTTGTTTATTCTTTCGGTTTCTCTAAACTGTTCGACCGTAAATCATTACAAAAAGAAAAGAAAACTATTTTGTTTTTGGTGATATGCATTTTGACTTAAGGTCGAGTCAGAAAAATCACAGAAATAGAACTGGTCTTTCTACGAGATCCCTGCATTACAAATATCTATCTTTATTGGAAATTGCAGAGATATGCGACACTATAAAATAACTAATTAATTTA
The DNA here is from genome assembly GCF_000696795.3 of Halyomorpha halys. Classification (NCBI taxonomy): domain Eukaryota; kingdom Metazoa; phylum Arthropoda; class Insecta; order Hemiptera; family Pentatomidae; genus Halyomorpha; species Halyomorpha halys. Next base: position 115,100 of record NW_027108757.1, on the reverse strand, counting down.
TTTCAATATTTAATAATAAGTTAATCATATACCGACCATTACAGACGAAGAACAGTTATTCTGTGCTAAGAGGCAGCAAACTTCTAACAGATTCATTAAAAAATGAAAGATCCATTAACTTTTAAATTACTTAGACGGCCTAAGCATCACTTAGACGTTGACCAATACAGAAATAAAGCAGAGGTAAGGGATGAATTGTTTGTTTCTGATTTTGTGGAATTTTTTGCTGACCGCACCCCCCTCCCCCCGACCATCTTCTCCAACGGTGCAACTACCTACACCTCATTAAAATGAGCATAGACCGCTTTGAGAGTAATATTGACAACGTTGGCAGTGCAATGCAAACGTATATACGATATTATGGCAAACGATGATAAAGCCCATATAGTCAATGAATAAATTAATATCTCGACAATAAAAACTCATATTCATTCGGATATAATAAAAGGTTGGAGGATAGGATCGGATACTACTAGAGTATTTTCCAAAGTTATTCACATAATCGTAAGTTACTACTGGGAAGTAATACCTAGTGGACTCTACCTTGACTATTTATGACAACGTAAATGTGTACAACAGACAGTGTAGGACTTGATGCATTTGCTCTACGACTACAGATTGCTTGATCCGGACTGAGCTAATTAGACAAACGGTCATAGATGGTCTGTTCTGTTCTGTTTCTCAGGACATTTTGTACCTAAAGTATAAAGAAGAACTTATATTTTTTGTTTAAAAAATTTCATTTTTTGGACAATTTTTTATGTAATTCTTATAATGCCTTACTTTCAACTTGGGAAATCCAACCTGATCTGGAAGATTGAAGCCCAGACTGCAGGACATCGTGTTATAAATTCTATTATATTTTCTCATATTCACTCCCCTCTTCCCCCCATTAGAAGTCAATTATTTATTTTATTAAGTCCGTAAATATCAAGGTTTTTGTCATTAACTTAACTGTTTTTTTTTCCTTATGAATTATTACATTATTTATCTATTTCTTTTATTTTTTATTATATATATTTAGTTTATAATTCATCCTTTTCGTTCATAATTGTTTAGTATTTATAGCGTCGTAAATAGTTAAGGATACCCTTTCCTCAAGAATATATCTACCCATAAAAACTTCTCAAACAAATTTAAAAAAAAATATTACAAGGCCTTATGCTCTCGAGAGCAGGAAGAAAAATGGTCATAGAAACGTAAAATCAACAAACTACTCTCTTAAAGTATTACTGTTAAAGGGAAAGAAAGAAAAAAATACCAACAACTATGCAATGTGTTTTAATTTCCCTTTTGTGCTCATTATTGGCGTTATGGATACTTCATTTATTTGTCACCATATTTCGATTCCAGATTTATTTTCTTAGATAATAACTGATTTGATCAGCCAATTTTACATGAAATTCCAAATTTGTTTTCGACGATTGCCTTGCTAATGATACCAGCTGTTTCGGAAGATGTTGCAGTAGGATGTTTCTTAGTAGACGGTGTAGATGGTATCTCGGCACGCCCCGACCTCGGGGTCACAAGTATTCACGCCTGTGCCGGTAAATTTCCCTGGCTATCTCTCTTCCTTCTCCACGTATCTTGTTTATCAGGTCTCTGCTATTTGTTATCGTCTCAGGAGATCACACCTCGTCGGATTCCTCTGTCTTTCTCAGCGTAGCGGTATGGTTTTGTAAATTGGTAAGTGATGCTGTGATATTGTGTAAAGAAATGGCTTGTTAGGTGGTTAAGGGGTGGAGAGGTGGAGAGGTGGATTTAGTATGGCTATCTCCCGAAACAGAGAACAGATCAAAATTATTGTTCTTTTTTTTTCTTTGGAAAATATTATTGAAATAATAAAATCTGCCGTACTCAAGGGTTATAAGTATTAAGGCTGTAAGTATACAGTAAAGTCATATACACGTATCAATTATAAATAGGAAAATACATAATTAATAAAAATGAAAATTTAATTTAAATGTAAAACCATGATATATGATAGAATCGATAATTCCCCGGTGTGTAATTTCAAATAATAGGAAGATACCATTCACTTTTCGGGAACCTGTGACAAGTATAGGGAAAATAGGAAAAAATAATTTGGCCAGCGGATCTGCTCTCCAGAAAAATTTAATCATTTTATCAAAAGTCTCAAATTGGAGAGCTGTTAGCAACTATGTATGTCCTCCTACACGGGAAAGACCTCAGCAGGTCAACATGGTAATCAATGTCATACCACAGTTTGTTACAAGTTGGATATTACTGTTTTGTTTCTTTTAACATTCGAGCGGGAAGGGTGGCTTATTTTTTCGTATTATGATCTCCTCTTGTGAGATTGTGACATGTTGTACATCGACCAGCATACTCCCTATAAGTGTATGTTTGAAAATTCAGATAGTAAGACTTGCACGGAGGGTAGGAGGGTTTTGGATATATACGATGCTGAATAGAATTCTTTTTTGTTTTTAACTTTATTGAAATTTAAAACTGTACATTTGTATGCATACATCCAGTAAATTTAATTTTAATTTTAGTAGTATAAAGGAGTGACACAGGAGTAGCGGTAGCAGCGTAGTAACGCTCCAGTCTACCAACCCACAGGTCGTCAGATCGAATCTCGGTCTCACCCGGGTTTTTTTCAAGCACAAAATAATGCAAAACTCACTGACAACCTTCCCCAGGCATGTGTGAGGCCCGTCAGCCAATGGGTGGCACTCACAAAAAATGCGTGGGAGTGACGCCATTGGTTCGCGTCAGGGGAACCAATGCGTGAAGTCAAGAAACGTGCGATGTATTACGAAATACATTGCGCGAGGACTTGGACCTCCATGGCCTGTTGCCCATAAAATAATAATGATAATAAAGGAGTGTTGAGGAACAAGCCATTGGTAGCACTCTAATGCGTTTTTATAGTGGCAGGTCTCGTGACCATCTTCTTTTCAGGCACTTCGGAAGATTGTCAGGAAATGAAGAGGAAGCAAGGAGAGAAACTAGTGGGTTTGGGTGGTTAGGAAATTTTCATTTGGAACATTAAGGTATTTATGTATGATTTTATTTGTGACAAAGTAAGGTGCATTGAGGATTTTGGATAGTAAGGATTAGATGCGAGAGGAATTCGAAGGTTCTGTGGATCCCCAAATCTCAACTCCATATGTCCAGATTGACCTTATTACAGTCTACAGTGTGTATATCAGTCTTTTATAATGAATTGGAAGTTTAGACCGTTTGTCTAGTCAGTGGTGTCGAAATTGACGTGCAGTTTCCTGTCTTTGCAGTCTTGTGCGAGGATTCCAGGTCAGTCGTTTATCCAGATGTAGTCCAAGGTAGCGGATCTGATCGACAAGTGTAAGAGCAACATTATTAAAAGATACTGTAGGACAGTCGGTAGGTTTCCGATGAAGGGTGATTTGATGGGATTGGTTGGGATTTATTTCAATCCTCCAATTATGACACCATTCTTGGAGGACTGTGACTAAATAGAAATAAATTAATAATGAGCTAACAACATGGAATCTGCTCTCAACTCGAGGTTTTCAATCATTCCATGGAGCTTAAAACTCCCGTTTGAAAAGACGTTCTAGAGACTTAACTACGTATCGTATCAATCACTCTCAGTTTAAGAGGACCAGGTAGGAAAGGCTACCATTAGAGCGACCTCTGTAATTTATTATAGACCCGGAGGAAACATAAATAATAGAAGAAATGAGCGGACCAATAAACGCTGCCCGGTGGCTCCTTGATCACCGCTCTTTACACCCCAACGGTAATTATCCGCTTCATTAATGCGGGTTTCCAACTTTTTTATCTGCTGCAGATATCGGGCAGATCCTTTTTAGATGTAGTCAGTTAGCATTAAAAAAAAGTTGTGATACCATTCCTAGTGTAAAGAAAGAAAAAAAAAAGAAGAAGATTCCTGAACAAAGATAAAGTTGCAAAAGTATCTGGGATTATAACTTACGTAAATAAATATTTTTTTTACTTAGGTGACATTTAGAATGAAATACATTTGATAGCATTTGTGGTATGCTTAGTGTGTTTCTGTAATTCATGGAATTCGAAAACCATCTAAGGCCATTTTTAAATTTAATTTGTGCAATATTTGGCTTGTATATATTAACAATCTTTTTCTTGACTGTTGCAGGTATATATTTTTCTGTGGGTTCTGATTATCAGTCAATAACACAACATTAATTAGTCGACGTTTCACAACTTTATTGTTTGCATAGTCATGCCCTTTAAGTACAAAAAATAAAAAACGTTTGTTAGAACAAATTTTTTCTTCATCTAATCACTATAAAACTACAAGTACATATTGTAAATTATGATTAATAATTATTTATTAAAACATTACTTACGATTGATCTTTACAGTGTGTCCTATATTGTGATCCAACCAATACCAGGTTTGTGTCAGAACTAAATAGGTTTTTGAAATAGAGGTCGGTTTGCTTTGGTTTTTATAACAAAATGTTTTTGGCATGTAGTCCGACTGTTATATCTATTTTTAAATTATTTTTTTTAATTATGTTTTATGTGTTTATTAGGCTAGAGTAACATGAATTTAAATTTTTTACATCCGATTTTTTTAAGATAGTTCGACTTATATTTTTCTACAGTAATCATTAGAATTAAATTTCGCTGAAAGTTGTTTGTTTCTCGGCGTATGACTTTTGGTGCATCAAATTTGAATTTATGTCCTATTTGTCTAAATTTATAATATAATCTCTGAATGGAATTTGGTCCGGGTGCGGTCAAATAAATCTCAAATAGGCACCAATTTATTTGATTGATCGTGTGTATCAATGAATGGAATTTGGCTCGGGTCCGGTCAATAATAATCAAATAAAACTCAAATAGTAAATTGGTGTACTATTTTATTAGAGCCAACATTTCGCCCCATGTTGCAGGGCTTCGTCAGGGCTAAAAAAGATACAAACACTTGACATAGTTAAAAAAAAAATTAAAGGAAAATAACAGGGGGATAGAATGAAACGTGAAAATTAATTCTATACCCCTTTTATTTTCCACTAATTTTTTACGATCAATCAGCAATCTTCCAATAAATATATCTCAATTAAATCGGTACCGTTACAATCCATGTAGAGCCAGGGGTGTAGTACTTTGTGAGGAACTAATTTTACTAGACCAACGGTTGTGCAAGGAGTTGCTTTCTTCAGAATTACGATCGACCCTCAGATTTTTTCCCAATTAACTGTACCCACTTATGAGGCTGAGTGAACCCTGGAGTACTCCCGAACTCACAAGACTGACTTACTGTTAAAGAGAAAATAATTATCTATAAACTTTTATTGATTGTATTCTTAATTAATTTTATTTTAAATAGTATTATTTTATTATCTTTGTATATTTAAAACCTATAGCAAGTTTTTTTTCTATTTAATTAGGTTTTAGTTCGTATTTTTTTGTTTACTTTTGTACACAATTTTTGTTAATCCTTTTCTATTTGTATTACCTACTATAGAACATACCTTCTGCACATCTCTTGTCCTTAACCTGAGGTATATAAATAAAGAAAGCTGGGCTTCAGAAGCTAGTTAGAACTGAGTTAACGATAGTGCTTTTTAATAGCTGAAAGTAAAAGAGCTTCTGATGGCAAATAATTGGGGCCTAACAACTTGTTAGCAGTTTGACAGAGCCTGTAATGAGTGTGTTGACATTTCTGCAGATATTATTTTGAAAGAAAAATCACTTCTTCGGCTCTTTTACTGGTACCGTCGCCAGTTTACAACCGTATTTTTCCGCATGAGGTCATCTCCTTGTATTTACAGTAAACTTGCCGAAGGAATTGCGGACAGAAGCACCCCAGGGTTTACGACCCCATGTAATCGGCTGTTTATAAACAGGTAATTGGCCTGGAGGTTCCAGGAAGCCGGGATTCCAGGGGGCAGGACTCGAGGGAGGTGGGGCAGGAATACTTGGAAGTCAGGTGACGCCTCGTGACCTTTACCCAGGAGGCCAGTTTAGTCCTAATTATCGTGCCAGCTTCCAGAGTGATCTTCTTCACTACCCTAGGAGGTAAGTGCGTTTCTGGAATTCGGTGAGCAGTATCGGTACAGAGGGCACCGATAGAGAAATACATCTGTTATTCCAAAATTTGCATGTAAGTACACAATGATAAAATAACTTGATTGACTATATATAATAACAAAATTATGATTTCACAGGCAATATTTGAATAAATAGAAAAGAAATTGAATTGAATTTATGAACTTTCCAAAATATTAAGTAATATTATTTCTGGTGATATTCAGTAAAGAAATTTCAACAAAAGAAAACACAATGTATATATAAATACTGCCTTTATTGTCAGAGCAATCATCCGAATATATTTCCTTACGGTATGATTAGGGAGGAGTGGGGGGTTCTGGCAGTATAGAATTCAATCAACTAGCTGATATGGGCTCTCCGTTAGCTAAGATAGCAAACCATCAGCTGATATGCTACTCCATCAGCTGACCAAGTACTACTCCATCCCTACGAGTCTACCAACATTTCTCGTGAACTTACCTGTATACAGAAATAAGACAAATTAAACTAAAACTAATATCTATGTAATACACTAAAGTAAATACCTCTTACGAAATTCGCTAGTACAAACAAAAAAAAACGCAAAACTAAAACCAATCTCCAAACTAACTTTCGCTACAACTAAAAATTCAAAAGTAGCATGATAAAGATAAAAATAAAACTAGGCTAAACACTAAAATATACAAAGAATAAAAAAATATATATACTGCATTAGGAGTGATCGGAGGGCACTACAGCTACTGGAAACGATGCCACTACCAGGTGTTTGAATTGTTCGATATAAACCGTCCTCCACTTTCTCGGCTCTGTCAAACATTCAATAGTGACGGTAAAGTGCTCTCTAATTACTGTTATTCTTAATTGGCTTTCATAGCGTTGCGCCTAGTTTCCCGCATTTCGATAAACCACCGTCCCGATCCTAGCATCTGCTACGCAATCTCTGAGACCTTCGTAATGTAATATTCTGTAACACTACCTCTGCTGACCTATCTCGCATGGTATAACCCATGGCTTCCTTACTGAACAGTTTGATCACCATTACCCATCAATATCCCCCACCACCTAAATGAATCTATCTGTAAATCATAAAACAGTACTTCGGCAAGTCGGTGTTTCCTCTTATCGCGTGCGGGATGGGTGCCTATCGTATTCTGTGCTAATGCGAATTTCATTATCCCCAATGGTTTCTTTCATAGAGCGTTAGATGCCCTCACCAATGTACCAGTGCTGGACTCCTTTGGTTTCGTGGTTTCCCGGGGTATGTAAAATATATTTTCTTCTGAGGACCACCTGCCCCCACTCCAAATGCTTTTTTAATCACTTATTTATCACACCCCAAAGCATTTCCTCATCTCCTTGAGGAATTAGATTCAATATATATTGTTTTATCCTGCATACCAATTGCATTCTCACTATTTATCAGATTTTCGGATGCTTTCACTCGATCCTCGCCATCAATCCATCGTCCTCATTTATAAAATGATTTAGCTCACCTGTTTTATCAATAAACCTCTCTAGGGCAGACATTGCTTTTTTCAGATCCTGGGGCTGTTGCCGTTAGAATTTATATTTACTCTATTGCTTTATCGTGAGCCTCTGCTATAGTACTTGTACTACTTCTAGCAAGGGTTGAAGATCTTTGGCAACGTAACGTTAGGGCGTGGTCATAAACAGGAGCTTTTATAGGTACATTTAGGACCGCTGACTTCACTGTTACATTACTTGTCATTTTCAAAAATTAAAAAAAAAAACTTTTTTGTTTGCTTCTGAGATAGAAAAAAAATTGAATCTCACTTCAACTATGCAAAAAGTCCCAGTTTTCGGCACCACTTATATTAACACGAGTTGAAAAACTAATACAAAAGAAAAAGGGGTGATATAGAAATTTCAATAGTAACTTTAATAGTGCCTTTATTTTTTCGAACCCCTTGAACAGAATATTATTAAAATAAAACAATATACATTATATACAATTGTTTGTCTCAGCTTTGTCCTTTTACTGGAGTAGTACTCCTTCCTAAGGAATGATTGATACAATATGATTATTGAAATATTTGATTTTTAAATATTTATGAGGTGCTGAGGCGCACTTCGTTTGCTATGTTTTGTTTAAAAACTAAAAATATTAAACTTAAAAAAAAATGAGTTTCTATCATTTTTTGAGTCAATAGCAAGGTTTTGGTTTGCCTTTATTGCCAGCGCAATCCACCTTATGTATGATTTTACAGTAGGAGTGGGAAGGAAGAGGGCTCTGACCATATGGAGCTCAATCAGCTGATATGGCACTCTCCGTTAGTTGATATCGTAATGCATCAGCTGATATTGACTTCCGTCAGCTGACCGTAACTTAACAAAACAAGTATATAGAGTAGGCGTTACATGACTTCATTCTTCAGATAGTCATGCTTATAATATGCTTGTTTTTCTTGGTTTTTCAAAAATACATAAACAATAAATAAATAAATGAAATAGTTACCTTTTTTCCATTTCTCTCATACTTAGTTCTCCTACGAACCTTATATGAGTTAGTCTTAAAAATTGTAAAAGTTAGTTATGAGAATCAGAAAGTTTCACATGTCCATAATATAATAATAAATAAATAAATAATAAATAAAGTAATAAAGAATTACCTTCAAGAAATTCTCATGATGTCTTTCGCACTTTTCTGAAATGCTCACGAATTATACATGCGGTTCATTTAATGAAAAAATATTATTTTTTAATTTATCTTTCTCGTATTCAATCTTTACAATCCAAAATCCTTCGTAAAATCCTCAATGCTCCTTATTTTGTTACTAATAAAACCATCCAAAAAGACCTAATTGTTCCTTATGTAACCGATCTACCCCGAACCCGATATTATTCCTTCCATAATAAACTCCCTAACCACCCAAACCCACTAGTTTCTAACCTTGCATCCTCTTCCATTCCTGGCAATCCTCCGAGGCTTCTGAAAAGAAGATGGCCTCGTGACCTTATATTGTAAACTGTTTTTAGAGTTCTACTACTGGGTAGTTTCTCTACATTCTGTATCATATAATTATGTCATTATGATCAAATTTACTGGTTGTATTTTTTTATACAGTTGTAAATATCAATAAATAAATAAAATAAAAATAAAAAAATTATCTTTTACAATTTTTGTAATATCCTGATTGAATCGAAATTTATAATTTTGTGAAGCACCATTAGAACCAATTTTCTTGATTGAAAGGGTATCTTTAATTTTCTAGATTTTAATTTTTAAATTATTGTAAAAGATAAATTTGAAAATAATATTTTTTCATTAAATGAACCACATGTATAATTCGTGAGCATTTCAGAAAAAGTGTGAAAGACATCATGAGAATATCTTGAAGGTAATTCTTTATATGGAAACGTGAAACTTTCGAAAACGATCGAACAGAAAAGTCGGCTTAATTTAATATTTTAGAATGATATATCCTCCTCTTTCGGCATATCAGAGGACTCCAGAATTTAAACCAATCAAGAATAATAAACTATATTGTTTCCGGAGTGTACTAAACAATCTGTTGGCGTTGACCTCAATTTACAATTTTCATCAGCCCATTAAGAACCCACTATAATTTGTAACGTGTTAAAAATTACAGAACTCCATAGTTGGAGAGCCTGAAACACATTCTGGCGAACACACATTAGGAGCGGTCGTAATTGATCGTCACGGAGCAGAGGAATTGTGAGCCATGAGCGGTCAAATGGATATGTGCCGTGCTATGAATATTAATACACTGTGACCTGGCCAAATCGGGCAAGGAACACTTCTCTTCGAGATATGTGACAGGAGTCGACAGACGAACGGTGGTTAGAGGCTGTGAAACTGGTTGAAATCTGGTGACAGACTGACTGTCACAGGTGATACGGAAACGGTGTATCTGTGTAACTGAACCAAAATCTGAATTTAGTGGGTTTAGAGATGACATAAATTAAAATAAAGCGTAATAGTTGTTAGTTTGAATGTGATATAACCCCAACAGAGGCAACTGTGATACGGGTTATTATTAATAAAAATTATTATTTAATTGGTGAACACCCTATCTATGATAGAACAAGTTGATACCTCTACTAAAGTTTGGTGAATTAAAAAATATATGTATATATCCATATTTCGAGATACATCTTTTATATAATATATGTAATATATGTATTAGTGTAAAGAAATCACTCTTATCTGGAACCCGCTTTTCTCTCCTCGTCGGAAAAGAAGAGAAAAATACAGCCCTGCCCAACTGCATACGGTTGCAACTCACACACGGTATTCTAAGACTAATTGGACACTCGCTTATTATTCTTATATATAGGCAGTGAATATTAACATACATAATAGTGATAAATGATTTTTTTAGTTCTTTAATCTTTTTCTTCTTCAATATTTTCAGTTTTTTCAAATATTTTTTATTTTTATAATTATTATACATCTTTTATTCTTCTATTATTTCCAATACATCCACATATAATTCTTTCTCATTGAAATAAATAGTAAAAATTTTAAATATAAATAAATAAAAATCGTACATGGTCATGGATAATTATATTCCATTAAACTCTAAAAGTACATACTTATATATAGTAAGTGTATATTAACATACATAATAATACATGATTGTTTTGTTCTTATTGTTTTAGTAATAGTCTGATGTTTTTTATTCTGATTGTTTTTTTCTTCTTCAATATTTTAATTTTTTTTTTTATAATAATATTCATTTTTTATTCTTCTATTATTTACATCTATATCTACATATAATTCTCTCTCATTATAATAAATAGTGAAATTTTAAATATAGAAATAACATATTTAAATAAAAATCTTACATGGTTACCCTCAATTATATTCCATTAAAATCTAAAAAAAAAATACTCAACATACATGCATATAAAAAGATAAATACATTTAAATAAAAGTAATAAATTGATATATGATAATTAAAAAAGTTATAAATATTTAAAAATAAATAATTTTGGTAATTACCTTTAGTAATTATCCTCGGATACCACACACAACAATAAGTGAAACATAGCAGTACTTATTGGTACGCTTTGGTCACACCCAACTAAAACATATATGAAATGAAAAATAAAAACATATTGAAAAAAAAATGGTAACTTTATAAATAATTTAAATGAGGTTAAAGTGAATCATTTAAGTTTTTCGAATGTGAACACACATCCCTGTACTTTGCATTTGTATGAAATGCTTCCCACTCATGGGCTAAAATAAAAACTATTCCTAATAACAACAAATCCAATAACAAATTATGAACACTTTCATTGCAATAAGAATATCCTTCCAATTTCCACTTTCTATCGTACAATTGCTTGCCTATAGATCGAGAAGTGGAAATGTCCTTTTCACGGGTGCCCTTTACTCAAAAAAAGGATTTTTTTTTTTTAACATCAGTTCGGATTACTGGAGTATTCGGAGTATCGATGCCCGGATTACCAAGTACTCTAGTACTCTGTACTAAACTGTACACAGTTTCTGTTCATATTTCATCTTATGCCAGAAATTATTATTCTTTTAATGTCGAGGAACTACTTTGTTAGAGTAGCATTAAGTCAAGTGGATGTAATACTGGATATCATCATTTAGGAATAAAGTTTTTGTTTAAAAAAAAATATATATATAAATTATTATACAAATTGAATAACAGAAACCCCTACATTGCTCGGTACTCCTTTTATGCCTATACAACATTTAAAAAAGTTCTGACCCAATCAAAGGCTTTGGAACAACAAATATTCATAAATATTATGAATACGATTATTTTTTTTATGATTTCAGAAAGTGGAGAAATCTTGAGAAATAGCTAGTGACTGTTAAATTTCTAAAACCACGAACGTCATTAGTCATTCTATCTCTAAAAAAGGAAAAGAAAATCTGACAGGTTAACAGCAACAGAACCGAAAACGAAATCAAAACATCAGAAATGAAATTAATCAGGCTCAGAGAAAAATGATTAATCGCCAGTTGCAACACCTGAGTGTGGTATTAATGATAACCTATCTGGATAATGAATTGGTATCCAGCCAGTCACGCGATGGGACCGAGCCCAAATTTTGAAGAACGTTTGGGGTTGTCAAAACGCAGTAGCATAAGCTTCAGGTGGTCAGATTTCGTGTTTCGTGAGAGACTTTTATGTACAAATATATTTGAGTATATTTTGTGCTCACATTTGAATCTTTTGTTTTGCAGGGAGAGATTAATTTTTTTTTTTAAACATTACAATATATCTCAATCTTGTACTTAGCAAATAATGATGTCAGACATCCATAATCTATTTACAGAAAATATATTTCTAATTTGTTATTGCAGCCTATGACCTTCAAGAATTAGGTCACATTTGAAAAAAAAAATTGATTATCTTGTTTGTAACCACTTCCTGGGAGGATCGAGTTTTAATTTCTTGGGACCACCGTGAAACAAAGGTCAATCACCTAGGACAGAATTGACTCGGCGTCACTGCAGACTTGAGGTTGCCAAGTTGACGCCTCAACTCGCTCAATTACAACGGCCTCGTTTTTGTCCTTCTCTATCTACAGAGTCAACCTTAGTTGATTCGAGGCTTAGTCTAAACCTTTACTACTAGACCCCTCACCCAAATATTGAAAGTATATAATGTTTGAATATGAAAAGTGCTCCGAAATATTATTGAATAATGCTGTGGGGTACAATTTTTGGTGTATTTTAGTGTATTTATGTTCTGCTTCAGAAATAAAGTAATTGTGTACATTACAATAAATACAAGGTGATAATGTCTACACTTTAAATGTTTTTTCTAGGAATTTTAGAAAACGGATTAAAACTACTTTATTAGTGAAGATAGTTGAGGGTGTGACCGGTGAAATGAAATACAAAAATAAACAAAACTTTATTGTTTGTAGAGTTCCGTCATTTAGGCCTAATTTCAGACTTTCGTCAGAGCCTTCGTCGTATGTTCAAATCATGATAGAATAAAAAAAATATATATATACAACAGCATAACAAGAAATGATGATAACAACAACTAATAATGTAAGAAGGTAACGTGTAATAGGTATTAAATTAAGATGGTAGAAAAAAGAATGGAAGAGGGAAACGCGATCTACAACAAATATGTAATTTATATATAATTTTAAAACTTTCGAGATGTATTATTTAATAATAATATAAGAAATTTTTTTTCAAAACAAGATGATTATTTAGGAGTTATCAAATTATTACGTAAAATATGACTAATTTTATATCTACAAAGTTATAAATATTAATACACAATTTTGACATGTTATAACATACATTAAAATCTTTGAAGGAGATAATCAAGACTGCGGGCAAAAATAAAAATAAATTTAATTAATAAATTTGAATTGGAAATTTTTCAAGTTCACAACACTGACTATGTATTTCATATATATGGGATATCCATGATCTTTAGTTTAACATATTCCCTTCTTTTAGCATGTTAAAATGAAGTATCATTTTAGTATCATGTAGTAACATATAACATGGTTGAGAATCTTTTACTAGGTCTGTTAAATGGAGAATGACGACCAGCTGAGCTAGTCGCCGTTTTTTTTGTTATCGTGTTAGGTTACTTGCTCGTACTTTGTGTTTTAATTGTGTTAGTATTGTTTTGGATGTTTTTAAAAATAATAAAGCAATGGATGTCAAAAATAATAATAATGTTGTCGGATTTAAACATCCGATTTTGTAAATTAATTCAATATCATTTTGGTGCCTACCTAAATGTGAAATTAAGACATTGTGAATCACGTGTTGCTATCTGACGTCATAGGCACTTGTCATATACCTCTCGACTGCCTGGTCACTTGTTCATCCACAAAAGACTCCTTTCTTATCCTGGCCAGCGTTCGTCTGAAGAAGCACTGGAACGGTTAATGTGACACCACTACAACCTCATAGGAATCCAAAACAAGATGTGGGAAGAAGATGGTACTTATCACATCATGAATACCGCTATAGAGGTTAGAAAACGTAAAAATAAATAGCGATCTATTTGAAAAATCTACTATATTAGGAGTACGACCACAAGGGATTGGTAACCTTTCATCATATTTTTTAAACATTTATACAAATGAATCCATTGGTTGAAATTAATTTACACTTCTTTATTTTTTCCTAGACAGCTTGCTGGTTAGATCAAAACGTATTCATTAATCCTAACCCACTCACGTATTAAATTCTATCGTTCATTTGCAGTTATGTTTAATAGTAATAATACGCAGTGTTATAATTTTTAAGTAAACTTATGTAAAATATCTCCTGAGGCATTCAGTACTGACACGAAGGCCTGAATCGTCTTGTTTTTACAAATGTTTAACCGTTTCGTAACAAGATTATTTTTCGTTCGACGATTCTTGGACGATCCCAATATCGGAAGAACAACGGTACAAAGCCTGAATGCAGAGGGAAGTGGCACCTATGCCAGCTGGATCGCGTGACCCCACCCGTTTGTTAACTAAACTAACATAATTAATATCGATATTGTAAAGGAAACGGAAACGGTTTTTTTCCCGCCTTCTTAAATATAGAAGGACAGCTATAATTAATGCTTTATCTGGATTATGGTGGGACAATGGGACGGTGAGCGGGACTAGTGATAGCTATTATTGATAACTGTTTGTCCCTGTTGGTTTTTCTCGCTATTTTTTTTAATTAGGGGTTGTTTTCTCTTCTCATGTGCTTTAGAAGAGAGAAACGAGGAGAGTGTGTTTTCAGAAAGTCCTGAGTATTAACGTAGAGAAATAAATTACTACTATCATGTTTTCTTTCAATAATTTTTTCTATTTACTTCAAAGGCTATTGTTGTGGAATTGTAGAAACCTCTAAGGTTCACCTACTTCGTCCCTTTGATGAACTTTTCCGCCTATTTAAGTTTCGTCAATTCAATTTTGAATAGTTCAAACATTTAGAATACTTCCACCATCAAATAGACTCGAAATATAACTCAACCACAACTGAATAAGAAGATTTCAATGTTCATAAAATGATACTTTTTAAACAAATCAGAGCCAAATATATTGGATTGTTTTCATATGGAATGTCAATCTTCAGAATATTTATTTAGTAAAACAATTTTATGAAATCAAAACATTTACCCTCACTATCGAGTTATCACCTTTTCAATCCCAGAACTGAAAACTCCAGAGATTGAGAATCATTTTCAAAACTTTTGCTTTTAAGGAAGCTAAAAGATTTACACGTCCAAGTCTGTAAATTTATTCAGTCTCATTTTTGTGCCCCCCTCAATGTGAAATAAAGCGTGATCCACGAGTTTTAACCACACGTCACATGTACGTTCCTCGACGTCCTGGTCACCACCCGTTCGACCATCAACTACACCTATTTTATGCCGGTCAGCGTTCGTATGAAAAACTACTGGAACCACCAAAGTTACACCACCACAACCTCATAGAAATCCAGAACAAAACGAAGACAGTGGCACTTTAAAAACAACCAACAACACTAGAAAACCTAAGAGCACATTATTAAAAGAAGAGTAAATTTGTTGAAATATTAGCTCCAATAGAGCTATTTACGTCCAATAGTTCTCCAGATATAGCTTTTTAAGAAGTAACATTTTTTAAAAATCTATTGAAAAGATTAGTAATTAGATAGTAGATATAATATAATCATATCTTGAATATTACATGTAATTTTATTTTGTACTATTTATGACTTGATCTAATTTTACGTAGAAAATTATTCCTTTTTAAACTCTCTACACAATTACATCACTATGGACTATTATTTTCTACAGTTTTACAATCAGTATGAAATACTTCGAGCAAATAACCTGTCTGTATTGCAGTTTATTGTGGTTTTATATTTTTTTCCTGTCTTTTTAAACAGTAGGGGTATTCATAATGTGTTAAATGTAAAATGATTTAATAAGGTGAATGTTATAAGTATAGGATTGTGCGCAACTTAATTTAAAGTCCATATTAAATTCCAAATTCAAAGAAGTTCTTAGCGGATTTTTCGAACAACTTGTTTTGTAATTTTGTCAATAAAATTTCCAACTGCTTCGTCACATTATCTTGCCTTCACTTCACTTTGTTCCTTGCTTCTCCCCTACTTTTTTTTCCGTTCCTTTATTATAATTTTTAACGATTTCTTAATTAAATTTTAAAAACGTCCAGAACAAAAATAACGCAAACCAAACACTGGGCCATGAGCAACTAACCCATCAAAACGACAACAAACAAAATGGTGTGGAGCTTAGCTGATCAACATATTTGACGAGCAGCGCGTGACATTCTCCATTTAGCAGATCTATTAATTAGCAGACTCTAAACCATGCTAAATGTTTCGTCTTTTTAACATGTTAAAATGAGGAAATATTTCGCCATTTAACACACTTCAACAAATTGATCATGAATACCCCAATTATAAGTGGTTATCTAGCACAGCATTTTGTTATTTTGTAAATATAGTTTTCTTATTGGTATTAAATATTAATTAACGGCATTGGTGGATTTCCAAACTAAGTGGGTAATTTTTTCAGCTTATAGGTCCTTTAATTCCTAATTGAGAAAAAAAAATCAAAGTTGGGTAGTGAAGTTGAGATAAGCTTTATAAGGATCCAGGTAAGGAAAATTATTATTTTTCCCAAAAAAAAAAAAAAAAAAAGTATTATTGAAGAAAATTATGTAGTATAAGATTTTTGTTTTTTTATAACAATTTTTTTACTTAACAGATAAAAAATCACTTTATTTGCCAACGACACCCAATTTCTATTATCCTGCAGTATATTTTGCCATGAAATGTGTGAACAGTTAAAACTAATACAAGCATATCTGAATCATTATGAGTAGAAAATTTGAATTAACATCAAGTAATACATTTTGAAAGAGAGGTTCCATGATATGTAATAATATATGTAACATCTCGCAAAAATTATCGCGAATCCTTAATCATTCCATCGAAACTCGCCAATACAATGCTACCGATAATAAGCAATCAGCAACCAAAATATCAAGAGGTTCTATGTCACTTACAGGTTAAATAAGTTCACTTTACATTCGCATTAATAAATTATTAAGATCACACAACAACAGTAGTTATACAGTTTTAATATAATACAACTACTATATAATAGGGGTATTCATGATCTTTGGTTTAACATGTTAAATGGAAAAACTCATGTTAAATCGAAAAAAATTGCCTTCTTTTACCGTGGTAAAACGAAATAACATTTAACATGGCTGAGAGTCTGTTACTTGATCTGTTAAATGGAAAATGACGTCACACAATAGACCAGTTGAGATCGCCGCCATTTTTGTTGTTGTGACAGCTCAGTTCTTTCGTGTGTTTGTGGTATTCATATCCCTGTTATTAAACCAGAATGGATAATTTTAATGATACATTTGAGAAAAAACAATATAATTTCATTCTACTATCTGAAAATTTGTAAACGCTCGCCATGTAAAAATCTCACTATATGAACCATGTAATTATTCTTAGGGGATATATGTCCCAGAATAAAGTTATTTTTTCATTTCATTTCATAAGCTAAACTTTCACATAAATTCCACTTTTCACTCACTCTAGGCATGTTACAATTAAATACTTAAATCAAAACTGAAGTAAACAATAACATGAGGGCCTGGAAGGAAGGTTATAAACATAAAGGCTTATACAACAAGTTGCTGAGAAAATCCGCTAGGGACTCTTATGCATTTAACTTTTAACATGACTTCAAATAGGGCTGGTCACAATCTTATAGTTATAACATTTAACATGGTAAAACATTTAACATTTAACACAACATCATGAATACAGGGGTATTTGGGGTATCTATTAGGGAATAGATACATGTGGAAGTGGGTAGCTCATTTGTAAGGCACTACAAACTCCAAAGATTCGGGTTCGAATCCGGCCGTGGCAGATATTATTTTCTTTCTTACTATTACCGTGAGTCAGCCTTTTGGGCATGGGAACTCATGAAGTGGGTATGCTTAGTTGTGAAAAAATCTGACGGCCGAACGTGATACTGACCAAATGCCCAGCTTTCACAACCGGTGGTCTAGTAACAGTACTGCACCCCTAGTCCTTTTAATAATAAATATATGTTTTTGTGTTCACAATTCATTTTCTCACCAGCAAAGCGGACCCTCCCCGCTCAACATAGTATCCATGCGCACTTGGCGCCGACGACTCTGCACATACAGTGTTAAATAAGCCTTAAAATACCTATGGTAGAAAAAGGATACCAACTTCTACGAACATATTTCCTGTACCCTAATTTCCTTTTCCTAATTAATGGAGGGTACGAAAAAAAAATTCCTTTTCTTGACTGGGTCTGTGTTCTAATTGGACAAGTATAGTGCTAACGGACAACGGCGATTGTAGCTCTGCCGGACTAAGAAAAAAATAAATATGATGTACGTTGTTGGATGTCCAAATAGACCTTCAAACAAACATTCAATTAGAACACAAAAATATGTTTGATTTTTGTTTAAAGAGACTAAGCACCCAGCGACCATCGTGCCACATTTGTCCTATTAGGTACGGCCTTAGTCTTAATTGACTCCTTGAACTGGTAGGTACATGTGCGGAGCATAAGTACCCGGGACCGCCTATCCCTGGCCATAAAACCTTCTGACTCAGTGAACCAGTCTTCTCGTTTTTTTTCCACGAGATCTCAACATTGTTTCCATTCAGGTGGTGGAAAAACGTAAAAAAACGTTCTCAATGGTCACGGTTCCGCTGAAGCCATCAAGCTTAGGTACCTCAGAAAAGAGTTTTTTTTTTTCTGCAGCTACATTTGTCCATTTCCTCTAAGTAGTTTTTCCCCTTCTTATATGTTCAAACTGAATAACAACAAAACTGGTTGTATAATAAAGCAGAAAGTGTAGTTACAATAAATAGTTAACATTAGGTCTGTTAAAAAAAGGCAATAGTACTATTGTATCTTCAGCACACTGTATCTTGTTTGTTTTTTTAAGGAAGAAATTGTTGTGTTGATTCAGAATACTTTTTGCAAAATTAAAACGCGTTTGAACGTTGCCTTTACTCTTATAACCAAGGGAAAAACTAAGTAATTACCAATTTTGATAAAAAAGGTACCAGATTGCTTGGCTTAAAAGGCTATGGGCTCAATCCCCATGTGGGCAATAATTATTTATTTCGCGGCGGCCCTAAGAAATGAATCTTGGAAGTCTCACGCTGTGGTTAACTAGGTCCTCGATGGAGCTCTTGAACCTAAATAAAAAAAAAATATATCCTAGCTTCCATCCTATTAACAATTCTCCATTTGTTTCATAATATCCATTTTAAGCAAAATATTTGTTGTTTATAAAATATGGGCGCAGTGTACTGTATTATATATTTTATTTATATGAGTAAAAAAGATAAAGACTCTATGGTATACCATGTACAACTAGGGTGCATATGTCGACAACTAGTGTCCTTCGATTAAGCTGTTCGACTGATGCTTATCAGTGACATGTCATTTTTTTATATACGAATGAGGAAGAGTTAAGAAAGGGACTTGTGGGAGAGGGAAAGGCAGTGAAACTAGGTATAGACGTTCCTACCAATTGGGACATCCATAATTTAAAAAAAAAAACGCGATCAAAGTGTGAATCTCATCCACACCAACATGTGGCTTCATAAAAGAGGAAGCAGTTAGTGCTGTCCTAGAATGGGTGAGAAATGCGAGACACCCTATCCTGCCAAAGCAACAAATGCCAAGTCTTGTTACTACTCGTTGTATAAACATTTAAACTATTTATTTATACATGTATGTTTTAAATAAAGGTATTAATATAACTTTCTTTACTGTCATTATGGCTTATTTACTGTTCTTAGATTCTCCTCTACCTCTATAACCACCTAGGTTTCCTATTGTACCGAAGTGGGAGTAGGCCTCGACCCAGTATTTTCACACTCTTATCGATGTACAACTCAATTCCGCACCTCCTCGGACAGAAGCTTGTCGTTGATTTATGAGCCAAAAGAAGCTATCTCTTAAGTCGTTTCCTGCCGTGCCATACGACTGCAGAGTTATTAAAGTCCGACACTCGATCCTCTGTCACTCAACCCTGAGTTATGTTCTCATTCCAATCACCTGAGGCCTCGTCCGTCATATGTTATCGTCTTTGTCGAAGAGGTAATAGCTCCTCTTAGTACCTGCCGATAGGCTTGTGTTCTGTCCCACCTGATTTGCATAAACAAATGGATTAACTGCTGGATGTATTGTTCGATGTGGTTCCACTGTGAAAAAGTAATCTTCCATAATATCATTAACCGTTATAATTAAATTTTCATAGGGTGGATTAATAGATAGGAAATCAATTTTTTTTTTAGACAAGATCCCTTTAGAATAATATAAACCTAGACATAAAAAAACAAAATAAAAAAAAGGTTCTATTTTAAGTTGCAAATGTGAATGAAGTAAGGAAGAAAAGTTTTTAAAAAAGGTTTAAATCTAGGAAAAAGTTATTTAGAAAAGGTTGTATGGGACAATGGCAATCAGCCTGCATTTTTAAGTTTTGAAAAAAGAAAATTACATTAATATGAAGGAATCCTTGAGAATGACCTAGAATCGAAGGATCGAAACGTTGGAAAAGGTGTAAAGAATAAAGTAAAGAGAAAAAAAAAAAGGATGAAATTGTTTTATTTAAGAATAAACTAAACCACTCTAAAACTAGAAAATATAAAATAATTAATCTAAAAATAAAAAAAGTCATTTTTGCATTAAATTGAATACAGTATAAATATTTTTTTTTTTATAATTTAGTTATTGTTATTTACAACTGTATAGAAATATACAAGTAAATTTGCTGTAGATGACTTAGTGACATGATACAAAACGTGGAGAATCTATCTATTGATATAACTCCAATAACATTTCTAGAGGATAATATCTCGGGGCCATCTTCTTTTCAGACGCCTTGGAGATTTATTAGAAAATGAAGGAGAAGTCAGGCTAGAAACAAGTGGGTTTGGGTGGTTGGGAAGTTTATCATGGAAGGATTTCTGGTTCTGGCCAAATCATCAACATATGGAACATTGAGATGGTGATGGACGACTTGATTTGTGACAAAGTAAGGAGCATTAAGGATTTTGGACTGTAAAGATTGGATTCGGGAGGAATTCGATGGTTTAGTAGAACTCCAAATATCAACTCCGTATCTCCAGATTGGCCTTATAACAGTCATGTAGATCAGTCTTTTGTAATGGATTATAAATAAATGTAAAATCCGTAAGCAAAATAAAACAAATTCGTATTCTCAAGTGAAAATAAAGGAACTACAATGTAAAAAACAAAACAAACTAAATTAATCAATTAATATGGAAAAAAATTATTCACTTTTTATATTGTCCAATCCCTAATATATGAAAATATATATAATCCGCAAACAAAATAAAAGAAATAATTATTCCAGATTTAATAAAATAATTTATTCACACTTAAAAAATTATTCACCTCTGATCCAAGTTCCTTAAGTTAGGTATTATTATAGGATATGATCGGTTTGTAATGTCGGAGCATATTGGAAAAGGAGGGATTTAAATGATGAGAGGGAAGAAGCATGTCGAATATTAGCAGGGAGTAAATTCCAACTGGTAATGGAATGGGATAAAAAGGAACAGTTCGATATTTTAGTTCTTTGAGAAGAGATATAGGGGTCAGAATGGTGGGATATTAGTTAGCTTGTGGGTGGATAAAAGATTTGAGTTCCAGGAGACGATAGATCTAGGAAGAGTACTCGAAAAAATATTATCTGTGGTAAAAAAGGAGAGGTAGTTTAACTCCCCGTAAAGATGAAAACGCGACGAGGTACTAAAGACAAATCTTAATAAGGAATTCCTTATAAAGGGAAACCTTCTATTATGGTGCCAAGACAAAGTGGTGTATCAGCAAATTTTACTATCTTGGTTTTTGTTACATGTTTGTTGTTAAACATTGCTTTCTAGATCGATAGACAGGCGTATTTATTGCCATATAACACAAATTAATCTTTTTAGTACAAGAGCCGGGAAGAAAAAAGGCAGTTATCTCACCCCAATTTTGGATTACTTCAATAAAAACTATGTATAATTACTAGTCAAAATTTATGAGTCTGCCAACTATAGGTAGGGGGATTAAAAACTGGCGGCTGTTTCAAAACCTTAAAAAACATTGATTTTTCATTCGGAGTTCTATATCTTAAAAACTACCTACGACACTAGAAAATCAGAGAGTACATTATTTAAAGAAGAGTAAATTTGCAGAAATATAAACCCTAAAAGAGCTATTTACGTCCAATAGTTCTCGAGATATGCCTTTTTAAAAAGCAAAATTTCGTTAAAATCTACTGAAAGATTAGTAGTTAGTTAATTTATTTTGAGAAATCTATATCTTAGGAACTATGTAACGTACAGATGTCTATTAACACTCAAATTAAAGCTAGTTTAATGGACTTTAAGACCTTTACCTTCGTAGGAATAGTAGTTTTCATGATATTTGCTAAAATAAATTGATTTATAGTTGTTCAGACAATAAATTTGATTTATGAAAAACTTTATTTCAGAAACCATTGAAGGTACTGATGTCTGCCAGCGCTCAAATTAAAGCTGGTTTAATTTATTATAAAATAGTTAATCATGTTTATCTTAGGAGTAGGAGTAACTAAATGTTAATTTCTAGTTGTTCCTATAAAATGTTGGATTTTTGAAAAAATATATCTCTGGATCCATAAGACGTACATATTTCTCCCAATACCCAAAATAAAGAAAATTTAACTTACTATAAAGTAGTTTATGAAACCTATCTTCGTAGGGGTAGCAGTTTTTATTATATTCACATATGAATATAAATTTGCCAAATGAAAATTTGTCCGAACAACTATAAATCCATTTATTTCAGCAAATTTCGTGTGAACTATTACTTCTACGTAGATAAACATCATAAACTACTTTATAGCTCATTAGACTAGCTTTAATTTCAGTTCTAATAGACATCTGTACGTCAAATAGTTTTTGAGATATAAATTTTTCAAAATAAATTCACTAACCACTGATCTGTAAGTACGTCCCATACAACATTTTTATGAAATGTTGCTTTTTAAAAAGCTATATCTTGAAAACTATTTAACGGAAATAACTCTATTAGGGCTCATATTTAGCAAATTTACTCTTCTTTATATGAGGTTCTCTTAGAATTTCTTGTTTTGTTCCTACTTTTTAAGATTGGCTTTTAAGATTAAAAACTGGCGATTTATATATACCTATAAGGTTGTATTATTCGTGACATTAATGCCACCCATATGAAAGTAATATATGTTATTTGACTAGTAATAACTTTTAATGAACAAAATAACTCCAACGAGAAAAATCTGCCGTAGTATTAAGGTATGTCGGGAGATATTTATTTTTCTTTTACTTAGGATCAATTATTTTCATTAGACGTGAAACTGGGTTTCACTAGATTACATTAAATAATAATAATAATAAAAATAACATTATTATTTTAAAACTAGTAACCACACAATTTTTAGGGTGAATTTAAGCTATAAATTCAATAATTTAATTAAAATTTAATATAATGCTTTACTATATGACTAACGAACTTTATAGATTTTTGTATTGGATGATTTTTTATTTGGAACAATGTTTGGTTTTATTTTCTGTTTTTCTTGTTTGATGCGAATATATTTGTAATTCTATGAACATTTCTGTACTACGTGTGATGCCAAAGCTGCTCATGAACAATCTGTTTTATTTTTTATTATATTTTATTATATAAATAGTTAAAAGCAAATGAAAGAATATTGCAATAACAATGCACTAAAAAATGAATTATTTGAATTTTATTTTTTTGTTTTCATTTATTTTGCTCTTTTGGGCCAATAGTTTGTTTTTTCCGGTTCTCTTCAAACCTCGTAACTTACGTACCCTCTGCTAAATTTACTATACAACATATAGCAGCCACGTGAGGAATTAACCTTCCCTGAGTGAAAATGCTGAATGTGAAATATTTTAATGCCTTTTTTATATTTTTATTTTCTAATATTTCCTTTCAACATCGTATGCAAAACATTAAAGGTGTGGCCATGCAATAAGTTCTTAGGAATTGCTCATATTCTACGAAAGTGAAGACATTTTCCTTATTTTTTGTATTAGATTTATATTAAAAAATTATCTAAAATCGTTGATGTTGAAGGAATGACGTTAATAAAACGCGATATAACCCAGCATAAGATTACAGCCATGTGCTCACGCACAAACATTTCTTTCACATTAAGAAGCTAAGATATTCCCGCTGAAGAGAAGATAAGGCAACCAACTGACCGAACGGTTCGTGTAAACATTTGCATAGGTTAATAGGCATAACTATTTTCAATAAACAATTTACATCTGTAGCATGCGACACCTGTTAGTAATCGACTATCAGCTGTCTTGGATAATGGAAGTGGACGAGCCAGCATGTAGCATTATACACCATAATGTATTGTAATTGGGATAACGGGAGAGGGATCTTTCAAGGTGTACTGCTCGGCCATCTCTTGTCTTCCTTTCTCATGAACCTCTTTGAAATGTGGCACGAGGATTATGTGTTCGTTCATCGTTTATATGCAGCACGATCATACTGCGGGGAGTGCCGCAATAGTATGGTAGTTGAAACAAAAGAACTCTAGTTGAACGTTAATGGCAGGGATGCAATTTATCTGTTTTTACTATTATATTTTAGGCCATTTTTCAAATTGATAAGTGTGAAGTAAGTGCATTAGAAGTAGATGCTAAAGAAAATGATTTTATTATAACACTTATCGGGATACTGACTGCCCACTTACGCCATATTTTCAGAACTTAAGAGCCCCTCCCCTCCTAATGGTTTCCCGCTGCAATGCCTAATAGAGCCAGAGTCGAGTGCACTAATAATCGACTGCACTATTGCAAGGTCTGTTGCAATCATCATAATTAAGATAGCCAGTAACATTAGTGTCCGAGGGGCAGTTCTCTTTTAAAGTATTCTCTTCGGATAACGATAATAAAGAGTTTATAATAGATTTTTCCTCATAAATATTAATATGATGCAGAAATATTATCGAACCTATACCATATCCTTTGTGACTGCTCACTGAGGTATTAAAATAAGGCGTAAAGGGTTGCGTCATTTGCAACACATAACACTATGTCATTGTATTGGTAATCTCATCGACCATTTGTTTTTATCTAATGGTTTATTTCTATAGCCTAGATTTTTATACAGTAATGTCCTGCACAATACATCAGATAAGATCTAATTAAAAACTATAACATTAGCAGCAAAAAAATTCCATAAGACAGCTAAAATATTCTAGTATACTACTGATTTGTCTTAGATAAGCTCTGAACTAAGAAATAAATTTGAACATGAATGAAAAATTAAACAAGTTAATGTGAAAATATTCTATCAGGAAACAGGAAGTTCGTAAATTTGTAAGTTAATGGATGAAAACATAATATAAACCAACAATCAGTAATAAAAGAATACTACAAATAAAGATATTTAAAACTAACTGATAACAATAACATAAATAAAATTAAATTCATTAGATAATGCCATATCTTGCATTACGATTAATTATCAGATGCATTTCTAAATTTTGCTCATCTGCCAATGTTCAAAATATTTTAGTAATTATAAAATATTCTTTCTTTATATGTCCATGGACACATAATTTGTAAGAACGTATTGTAATAACTATTTAATTATTTACCTATCATGTTTTTGAAGGTTATTCACAGATAAATGCAATATAAAAGTGCACTAAAATGCTCTTTTAAACAACCTAGTATCGGTGGGGAAGACTCGATTCACTCAAAGTTAAGATGTCCGCGCATACTTCATTATCTGGCTTAGTGGCTCACAGATAACAGCGAGTTGAAAACCAACATTTTAAATCATCAAAAACCATGACGAACAAATTTATATCTTAAAATTATAGGGTTTGTGGCCATGTATCTGAGGTAATGAGGGATTTTAAATTTTCATCTTAATTTTAAAACTTCAACCTAAAGACTTAGGAGTAGCTTAGGCCTCTACGAATAACACGAAATTCCATAAACCAAACCTTTATAAAGAGGTGTAAAATAAAACCTCTGAGAAATTAATATTTTTTCACCTCAATGTTCGCTTATAAATTAAAAAACAGAATATAAAAACCTCAAATTCAAACTTTCAGTTCGGAGACCGGGAACAGTTGATTATACACATATCTCCAAAGCCTTTCCTCCACCGAAAAGTGGGTTCAAGAGATTGAGGACTCGAGTCTTCGTTTGGAATCCGTTAAATGGGATATGATACCGGTGTTCATCTGGAGCCCGCCCATCATCCTGATCTATTACAGGAGAAATTTGATGAGTCCTCTGTAACTGGCTTTCTTTGTGGATGATTGGTGATTGGAGATTAATTTTATTTGATAACCATTAAAATAATTTTTGATATGAAATAATAAAGACATAAAATCCAAAAGGTATTAATGAAATGTTTGGTTTACAGAATGTATTAAAAAAAATTGGGTACAAAAATTCAACAATATAAATGTACATAACCATTTTTATTTTTTTTACATATTTTATTGGATGTTTGACAGTTTGAAGTTTAAAACATTAATTTTTTTAAGTTTTCTTTTACATCCCTAGTAATGCTAAGTTATGATTTAATTTTTATGCTAAGTTATGATTGTTAAAACTGAAAGATTATTCATTTATAAACGAAAAATACAGGTAGAAAAACTCTTTGTAAGGATTTATTTAAAACGTGAAAAAAAAAAGTTCACAAACAAAATTTGGATCTTACATATTTCTACTATTAATTAAATAAGTTTTACAGAATCAGATGATTTATACACTGGATATTATTTATTGATATGTCCAATAAAATATATTATGAACATTTTCAAAGGAATTAGATTACCCGATATTGAATATATTTTTACAGAATAATTGGTCTATTTATTGGGAAGTTAAAAGTGTCCGGAATATAGGAGTATTCACAGTATCAAAATTACACTGTATTATTATTTTTATTTTTTTTTTAAATTCAGTGAGTACTATTGTTATTATTTACTGTTTTTTAAAAAAAAAATGTCTATTCTTTTATTCATTTATTCTTCTGTATCTGTATATGTTGTATGAATGAATATTTGAAAACTTAGTCTGCCTTTAATTTGTGGCAGATTGTATTAATTCTCTTCAATAATACAAAATAAATGTATTAATAGAACTGAAACCTTTTACTTATATCTTCAGGCTCTTAAAAATACTTTTTATTTATTGATATATATTACAATATGCCACACAGTTGTGGAAAATAGGTAAGAGTAATCAATGGTAACATTCATAATAAAAAATAAAAAAAAGAATACAAATAAATAAATGAATGAAAAAAAAAAAAAGCTCAAAAGATCCCATTGCATCCCTCTCGCCGCATCACTGGTAGTGAGCCAGTGGAGATTGAGCAAGTGCGCTAAAGAATATATTCAAAATATATATATATATATATTTATATATTTTTAACTATTGTTATTTAATTTTAATACATTCGTGATTATCACTATTTTAATATAAGAAATAAATTGTCAGTATTATCCACACTGTGTCGCCCAGTCATCATGTTATTTTATGCAATGTTCCTTAATGAACATGACAACCATCGAACGATCATTTACAATCTATTGTTGGTATGATTCCCAAAGGGCTGAAGAAATATCAAATGGGAGTACCGAACCCTTCATTAGGGCCACGTCATGCTGCCAAATACATGAATATGGAGGGGAATACCTGAATGGATTATACGGATCGAGGAAGGCTTTTCAGACCAGGAGCTGTTATTATTGTTTAATGCTAAGCTACGAGTTAGATTGTGAAAGAGGAAGACATTAGAAAATAGATGAAAAAGGTGAGTAAAGTTGAATTAAAGAGGTGTTTAGCCTGTTAGGCCGTGGCGGGCTCTATCATTACCCGAGGGACCCGCCTACGGTAATAATACACCGTTCAGGCTCATCAGATCTCCAGGCCGCCTGTCCAGCAGTACCACCATGAATTTACAATACAGACTCGGGTCGCTTTCGATTATCGAAACACGTACGTATACAAATATACAAACATGGAACATTCTTAATCAAATCAGACACTGCCATGACCGAAATGAGGCCCAATCTTTCAGTTTCGTGTACCAAATAAACGCTTCGGGTGTAAATGTATGTTTCTTCATATTGACCTTAATGAAAACAACACGTCCAAACAATAAACACTCACACATATATACAAATAATGAGGTGTAGATAGTTGACCGTAGATTAATGATTGGAGAAGTTTGTCGGGGGGGGGGGGGGGGGGAGGATGCGGTCAGCAAAGGGCTATAGAAGAGATAACAACAACATTTAGTGAAACATAAATTTGAAAAGTAATAGTATACAAACAAATTTGGCATTATACAAAATATTGAATTGAATCATAAGTGATAAAAAATTGATAACTGATAATTGAATAGTAAAAGAAATTAAATTGATTGATAATCGTGGAATTAGATGGTAGTAGTTGTTCTTTGCTGACCGCACCATCTTTGATTTTTCAAAAACCTTGTTTAATTAATACAAAATAAGTAAATAACATAGCAGTCAAACTCTTAATTATATATGAGAGTGGTAGAACAACATATGTACAAATACATACAACTCAGTGGTGATGCACTGTGATATTTATTATTTTTTCTCTCTTTTTTTTTTTATCATTTAATTGATATATTTTTAAATATGGTGTGAATAAGCTTGTCTAAAAATATGCCATATTGTAATATTACACTATAAAAAA
>NW_027108757.1:59504-86128 GCF_000696795.3 Halyomorpha halys | reverse complement strand
ATGTACATATATGAAATACGATATTACAACCAAGGATCGCAGGGAAGGTCGACAAAACAAGCCAAATCCATCTAAAAATTTTCTTGTTTGGTAGCATATTATTTTACTGTTTTTGGAATAGATTATTTTATTTTGTTGTACTGAATACCGAAACTTTACGTCATTTAAAAAATAAAATAAAACGGAATCACCACCCTTGAAGAATGGTGCCAAATGGAGTATTAAAATAAATTCCAATAAATGCCACCAAATCACATTTACCCTTCGTCGTGAAACCATGACCTCTTGCCCCAGAGTATCCTTTAATAATACCCCAATTATTCCTGTCGAATGTTGTGAACAGATCCGTTACTTAAAACTACATCTGGACAGACGGCTGACATGGATTCCTCATACAAGACTGAAAAGACAGGCAACTGTTCGTCGATTCCGATTATTACAACATTTACTAGACAAACGGTCTAAACTTCCAATCCATTACAAAATACTGATCTACATGACTATTACTTATAGATAGGCCTTACCTATCTGGACATACAAAGTTGAGTTTTGGGCTCCACTAAATCATCAAATTCCTTCCGAATCCAATACCTACAGTCCAGAATCATTCGTAAAATCCTTAATGCTCCTTACTTTGTCACAAAGCAAGTCGTCCATCAGGACCTCAATGTTCCATATGTTGCCGATTTGGCCAGAACCAGATTCCAATCCTTCCATGAAAACTTCCTAACCACCCAAACCCACTTGTTTCTAACCTGGCTTCTCCTTCATTACCTAATAATCCACCTAGGCGTCTGAAAAGAAGATGGCCTCGAGATC
Source organism: Halyomorpha halys (assembly GCF_000696795.3). Lineage (NCBI taxonomy): Eukaryota > Metazoa > Arthropoda > Insecta > Hemiptera > Pentatomidae > Halyomorpha > Halyomorpha halys. The sequence continues at coordinate 85,309 of NW_027108757.1, read as the reverse complement.
TTCTCCTCTAGAAATGTTATCGGAGTTCTATCAATGGGTAGATTCTCCACATGTTTGTATCATGTCACTATGTCACCTACAGCAAATTTTCTTCTAGTGAACAAATCACAAACCTGCCCAAAAATGTTCATATACTTAATCTACTATTGATCTTATGAGTTGGAATGTTGTGTTATATAGCTGAAAATAATACATTTAAATTATTAATCCTAATACAAGACTGAAAATACAGGAAACTGCATATCGAATCTGACTATTGCATCACAAGACAAACGGTCTGAACTTTCAACTAATTACGAAATACTCATTTATAATTCCATAATAAGGCCTATCTGAACTTAAGTAGTTCAGCTTTAGAGCTTCACAAACCATTGAATCCTTTCGTTCACAATCCAAAGTACTTCGTAAAATCCTTAGTGCTCCTTACTTTATTACAAATCAAGTCATCCATCAGGAGCTCTATGTTCCACATATTGCCGATTTGGCCAGATACTAATCCTTCTAATATAAGTTCCTAACCACCCAAACCCACTTTTTTAAAAAATTTTCTATTCCTTCATAATCTGATAGTCCTATTAAGGCACTAAAATGAAAATGGACTCGAGATCTTCTCCACTATAGATGTTATTGGAGTTCTATCAATAAGTTGATTCTCCACAGGCACATATCATACCATTGTATTACTTACTGAAATTTTTTTTATGCAATTGTAAATGTCAAAAAATAAATTTTTTTTTGTTTATTAAATATTTTATTCAAATCCATCGGCAGGAAGAGATTAGTAGAGGGGTTCTAATGATTTTTTTTTTTTAAAATTGAATATTCCAATCAATATTTTGGTACGTTTAAAGATAGCTGACGTCTCGTTATATTGGACTTCGTAAAATTCAAGTGATCCCCCACGAAACAAATATATATTTATTTAATGATTAGCCTCCAACAGTAAAATAAGAAGAAAATCATGGGTGCTAGCTTGCATAGTGTGATTTTTGAGTGCCTCTCAAAGAATTTATTTTAAATTACTCTTCCTAATTCCCCATTATTAAAAGAAAAGAATATTAATGAAAAACAATTTTGAAAAGATTTTTTAGCGCTGAAAAATAATGTTTTATTCAGTGCTGCCGATGTTTGTTAAGCAAAAAATTACTATAATTAAATTTGATTACACCAATGGCTTTAAGTTGGAGAGGCTTTTAATAATTAAATAATTAAAATTCTGGTCCGCCTATATTTAGAAAACTCTTATTATTATAAATTGGTTGTTGTTTATTTTTTTTAATTACTTGCGAAAGCTTTTATTTTTTAATTTTTCCCCCTTAATCTGCCAATTCTGGCATAAAGCGAAATTTTAAATTATCATTTTTGCGAAAATTCCCAGATGAAATTGAATGATGAATATAATTTGCCCCTGCCTTTATTTAAACATTTCAACAACATCTTCCCATTCAGTGGCAATACAGTTAAAAGTTTTCTTTAAATTTAAGCAATAAAATTTGGATTCTATATGCCAAATAATTACTAAATTCATCATGTTTCAATTAAGTATGGTTGTGTTAAAACTTAAACGATATTTTGAATTTGATACGAAATCTTCCTTTTTTTTTTTTTCTCTTGTTGCAAAATAACTTCAAAAGTAAATGCCTGACAGAATAGCTTGTCATATTTTATTTAAAAATTGGTAAAATATTGTACAATTATGTGCATACGAAACAAAACATTCTTCGTATTCTATACATTCGGTTTGTTTTATGATGATAATTTTTATTACAGTTTTACAAAATATTATTAATTACTACATGGACAAATTTTTTTCTATGTTTTGAGTACAATTCTTACTATATACCTGGTTTGTATTTTATTGATCTTTTTTTTCTTTAAGCTATTGTCTTGAAGTCCACTTTTCATTATTTTTTGGACTATTAACTATTAAGCCTGAACTCTATTGTATGGGCTAAAATGAAAGATAAATTGATTTACTTCAAATTATGTATACTTTACTGTTCTCACCGAACAAAAATTATAGACGTCATTTTAAAAAACAATAAATAATCATGATAAGTGTGTTTTAGAAAGTAACAGTAATATGCAGTTCGTTTTTGTTATTTATTTTTTTATTCTGAGAAAATTCGAAAAGATAACATTTTTTAGTTGGTGCCAAAATGACTTACAGAAATGATAAACATAAATGAAATATGGGTTAGTCCCACTTTTGATTATTAGAGTGGTGTAAAGATTGCTACGTTTTATAAGATATAACAGTGCAGTACGAATTAATTTCTAGCGATAAAACTAATAATTCAATTAACAAAGTATAATTAAATAAAAAATACTAAATGAAAATTTGCCAATTTTTTAAAAATAAATAAAGGAACCGACAAACTATTATGTCAGGCGTATAGTTTGAGTTTTTTTTTTTAAGCAACTACTTGAAGATTCTGCTTCAAATTCAAAATTTTGTACTAGTTATTAAAAAAGGGAATTTAATCTGATAAAACTAGATAATTCGTGATTTCTAGATTTTCCTGATTAAAAATTTGTGATGACTGTACTGTAAAAATTTGTAGAATGTTAAATTTTTATTATATTGGTAATGTTTTACCTTTTTTAATGGAAAATTCACTCAGCATGAGACACGTCGACCGGAAGTGGTTGTTCTAAGCCCACTCGATTTTTTCTTTTAATTAACTAAGTCTCTTTATATTGAACTCTGTAAAATTGATGTGATCCAGTAAAAAGTTCTCTAAACCAGAAAAAAATTATATATTTATTTGGATATATAAAAAAACATATAATAAGTAGAAATAATAAAAATTCGCTTAAAATCCGAAATTTTGTACTAGTTTCTACAAAAAAAACAATTTAATCTCATAAAATTAGAATAATCATGACTCATAGATTCTCTCTACACAAAATTGGTGATGGTTGGTATAACTTCTAATTGTTCTATATACAATTTTATATAGGTATTCCCTTATTCATCTGTTGGACAGTATCCATATGTTATGTTCCTTTTAGATATTTGTGTATCAAAGGCAGTACCACGATGGCCGCTCTTCAGTCGGCCGTGGCGAGGTTCGCGGCCAATCCTCAGCAGCCGATCACCCGACCGTGACGCAGCTTCCGGCAACTTCTATGGAAACCGGAAGTTGCAGCGAGGAATACTACGTCGAAAGCAGTTGGGTGTCGCAATGCATTCAGTGATCACGTACTTATTTGTGTACAAAATAGTTACTACGACCTATCATGTGTAAATAGAAATTTATAGTTTATATGTTTGTTTCACAATTTTAGTCATTTAAAATTTGGCACTAGTAAACTTTGTCGCCCTTGAGAATGGATGAATTTGGAATAAAAAAATAAAACAAAAATATATACCGAAGAATTTAGATTTTTTTTACAACAACAATAGGTTTGATAATTCACGCACGATAAGCACTACAAAATGAAATATTTTGAAGTTCTCATTTAAAGTTGAGATAACTTAATATTTGCATGAGAGCTTAATCTATCTAAATCCTAAAGAAATGATCTGAAATGCTTACGTGTTTTGGCTTGGGATTGTTTGTTCCAGATAAATTATTTACGAGTCCAAATCACTCACCACTACAACTTTGTAGACAGGACCTTTAACTGCACAAGTTAATTTAAGAGAATCGTAGAATGATGGAAAATCCAGGGTATTGTTTCCTGAAAAAACTCAGAGCATAAGTAATAATTAATTCGAATATCTAAAATTAGTTTTCATAAACTTTTATATTACTATTACGGCTGCCCTGATTATTTATCAGGTATTACAAACAAATTTAGAATTATACAAAATATTGAATTAAATCTGTTAAAATTGTTATCTCTTTTGTCCTATAGCCCTGATTGATTTAATTCAATATTTTGTATAATTCTAAATTTGTTTGTATACTATTCCTTTTCAATTGTATGTTTCTCTAAATGCTGTTGTTATCTCTTCTGTTCTATAGCCCTGATGATGACCTGAAACTCAGGTCGAAACGTCGGCATAAAATAAATAAATATGGTTTTGTTTATTTATGTTGTTCTTTGCTGACCGCACCCACCGACAAACTTCTCCAATTATTAATCTACGGTCAACTATCAACACCTCATTAATGTGTTTATGTTTTTGGAATCAGTCTTATATTTTCCATTACCAAAAGGTTGAAACACTATTGAAATGGGATATCTAAATCTTTATCAAATTGAAAATTAATCAAATTATACCGGAATAATTATAGTAATTATTAAATATTTTCGTAAAAAAATCTTTGTGTGAATGATTTATGTTAGCAGGATACACGCGATGGATACGCTACATTACCCGCGTCCTGAGAACATTTGTGGGTCCTGTGTAACGTTAGCCACGTAGCTTTATCCATGTTATCAATCATATGTCTAACACTGGATCTGATTGGTCGCTGGAGATAACGGTTGTGGGAACGTCGATTATACGAGTATGGTGGTTGCCTCTTCCGGGAAGTTCTTGTACGCGAGAGCCACGAGGGGGGTTTCAAAATATATTTACCCCATGATATTTCAGTATTTTGAAAATTAGGAGATAGCTCAATTATTTAAAATTGTTGTCAATAAAAAAATAATGGTTTCTCAAATTATTATTATTATTATGTTTTAAGCATTACTAAGTTACTCAGGATCACTATAGAACCTGCTCTCCTTTTCTTATCATTTATTTATTATCATTATACCATAACCTTACATGGTTAATGTAAGAGGAACAATTTTTTTTTAACAATTGATTATGAGGGTTTATAGTCTCATAATAACGACACCCCTAACAATATACAACGTTATAAATAAAATAAATAAATAAAAATTAAATTCTTAATAAAAGATGAAAGTAAAGTAAATATGAAAAACAATGTCGTTCATGGATTTAGCAAAATAAATAATTAACAACACAATCCTCACCACGTATGCCGATGACACATGTCTATTGTCAGTGAACAATGATCCTTACATTGTATCCCAAACTCTCCAATCCCACATCACCATCCTTGAAGAATGGTGCCAACACTGGAGGATTAAAATAAATTCCAATAAATGCCACCAAATCACATTTACTCTTCGTCGTGAAACCATAACCTCCTGCCCCAGAGTATCCTTTAATAATACCTTTCTTATTCCTGTCGTTGTTGTTACTTAGAACTACATCTGCACAAACGGCTGACATGGAATCCTCGTACAAGACTGAAAAGACAGGCAACTGCTCGTCGATTCCGATTATTACAACATTTACTAGACAAACGGTCTAAACTTCCAATCCATTACAAAATAATGATCTACATTATTATTATAAGGCCTATCCGGACATCAAACTTGAGCTTTGGGCTCCACTAAATCATCAAATTCCTCCCAAATCCAATCCTTACAGTCCAAAATCCTTCGTAAAATCCTTAATGCTCCTTACTTTCTCACAAATCAAGTCATCCATCAGGACCTCAATGTTCCATATGTTGCCGATTTGGCCAGAACCAGATACCGTTCCTTCCATTATAAACTTCTCAACCACCCAAATCCACTTGTTTCTAACCTGGCTTCTCCTTCATTACCTAATAATCCTCCTTGGCGTCTGAAAAGAAGATGGTCTCGAGATCTTCTCCTCTAGAAATGTTATTGGAGTTCAATAAGTGGGTAGATTCTCCACATGTTTTTATCATGTCACTATGTCACCTACAGCAAATTTACTTGTTGTATATATGTGTATACAGTTGTAAATATCAATAAATAAATTATTTAAAAAAAAAAAAAAATAATTGATCCTTCCAATGAAAAAATGAAAAAAATAGAAAGTGAATTCAAAAAAAAGTTTAAGAGAAAAAAAATTAAGATAAAATAAAATTTTAGCGTGACAATAACAGAACCCATTAAGATTGAATTACAATAGGATGTCTTGCAGCAGCCTGGGCTTCTATCTTAGGGTTGTGGTTGGGTTTCCCAAGTTATAGGTCACTGCTCCTTTAACTGTAGGTAACAGGGAGTGGAACTTCATGAACCTTTTTTTTGATGTAATCCTCTATTGTCTCTACTTGTAATTCCCGATGCAATTGGCTGTTTTTTACAAACCAAGGAACATCCACTGCAATCCATACGACTTTATTTTGAAAACATTGTAATTTTTTTTTCCTTTTTGTAAAGAATGACGCTCCCCAGACTTCTTCACAGCCATACATCACCAGTGGCCTGAGAATTGTATTAAAAATAAGAATAGCCGTTTCTGGTTTTAATTTGGATTTTCTATTTAGGATAGGATATACCATTGCTAAATTTGCTAAGGTTTGAGTTTGTTTGATGTTGATATGGTGGTTCCAGGTAATGCGGCGAACAAGGTGAATTCCCAGGTATCTTACTGTTTCGCTCGCAGAATTCCATTGTACATTTTTATCTTCGAGGATCAGTCCTTTTCTTAGAGTTCAGGAATAATATTAAAAGATTTGAGAAGTCTTTTTATGGCATCAAATCTAAAAATAACGCATATTATTTAAATAAAACAAATATAGGGACAACTAATTGCTGAAAACTCTATAATAATCAATATGAAAAAATACATTGGAAGTTAAAAGAATATTGTAAGATCATCCTACTTATTGATTTTTAGTTGCTGATGAAGATTCAGAAACAAGATTGTTTATAATCTACCGATGTATTTCTCTACGAGGAACATCATATCTTTTTATTCGGCTATTTTAGAGGATTTTAGATGGATATAGAAGATGGGTGGACACAGACGGAACGCAGTCCATGGCTTGGTGTGAAAGATTCAGCTGACGAGGTCCCAGTTCTTTCGCTTTCCAAAATTGCAATAATGAAATACTTCAACTCCATTCAAGATTTTTTTGTCTATTTATTCTCTTTTATAAAATAATTTTTGTACATCTGATATTTAAATATTGATATTTGAAAAAATGTATTGATATTTTAACCGATGTATTGTTATTGAAATTTAACTATTGTTAACTATTATTGAAACCAACATGAAAAAAATAATAAATAAATAAAAATATATGAATCACATTAATTGAAAATAACCAGTAGGATAGCAGGTTCGACAGTCACAAAACCAAAACAATTTGTTGAAAGTCAACATTTTTTTTCTATTTAAACTCCTGATGACCTAATCGTTGTTTAGAGGTTTCAAATCGAAGTTTTATGAAATATTGATATTTAGTTTCGATATTTAATGTTACTGATGTTAAATATTATAATATCGATATGACGTTAATGATTATTTAAATACGAGTATTTTAACCGTAATTAAATAAAAATAATTCCTTATTCTTTAAATAACACACTTACCTTAAGGTGTAGGGGCAGCCTGCAATCACTTCTTAAATGCCTCTCTACCCGTAGCAAACTTCTTGATTTTATCAATATCGATTCCTCAGTTTCTTACTAAATTCGATATATGGTCCTCCCACTTATTCCTTGGTTGTATTCACTTAGCCTCTGCCTACAAATACTTTTTGGGAATCTATTGATCATTCTTTGCACATAGCCGAACGTCAAATTTCTACCATGTTTCTTTTCTAATTCTTATAGTTCTCATTTGGTCGAATCCAGTTTTATCCAATATTACCTTGTTCCCTAGTACTACCAATTTGGTTGGGTTACTGGTCTTCCTTTTAGGCCCAAAGCTTCTCCTCCCATGCCTGGAAAAATGTTTGCAATGCATCTTTGACGACAATATTATCAGCAAATACTAAATTATGGGTATATACAGCATGCATTTTCTAATTTCCTACTTTGAGTTTAGAACTCTTTAGTTTAGCTTCCCGTATCAATCTATAAAAACATAATAACATCTATCTAAATTATTAGGATATCCATTAACATTAATATGTTCTATTAATATCAATATAATTTTTGATAAGAAATTATTAAACACTTATTAGCTTACGCCTATTTATAAACAAACACTAGAACCCAAATATAAAGTATTAACTTAATATAATCATCTTCCTCTGACATTTTAAGCAGCATAAAATATTTTCATGATGACAGTTCATTATATCATATAGTAAAGTTTTTAAAAAAGTCGAATAGAAACAAAATGTCCGCAAATAAATAATTAAATTATAGATTCTCAGAATGTTTTTAACAATATTGTTATCGTGGCACATTAATGACTGAATATGGATTTGTTTTCAGTTTTGATTTTTTGGCGCAGATTGCCCTGGAAATTAAAAAGCGAATATTTGAACAGATTACAATACTTTACTTAGATGTTAGCGATAGGAAAGTAAATAATCCAATGCCATTCCACATAATTATTAATTATTACCATTCCAACGAATAGCCTGTCTAAAGTTTCGTGGAATGTTAACTTGTTCGGGATTGTTGACAATTATAATTCCTGTTAATAATCGGCCACTTTGCAACGAATGGAACCCGAACGAGGAAAACTCGAAAGAGTCGTTTACATATCAGATACGACCTAATTGGAGCAATTACAGTTCTATGCACCCTACTTAATTGAACACTAAGGGGGAGGAAAAAAGTCTGTTTTGTCCGCTTGTAAATGGGACGTCGTTAGTCAACGTATAATTTGTCAAATTAAACTTTTTTTTTCATAAGCGCCCGGTCATCGGAACACTAGAGCCTCAAAATCGACAGGAGATTCCGCGGAACGGGCCGACACATCGGAACCACTCGAGCCCGTGGTTATCCAAGAGATCACATCTCAACTCCACTTAATTTCACCTCGCCCCCCGCCATTACCACCATTCTACCGTTTCCTCTACAACAAAAAGGTCACCACTAAGCCTCCATTAGAGGAGGCCTCATTAGCGATGGACTATCGAACGGATTCGGTCCTGTCTAATACGTCAATTATAGCCGAGGTAATACCGATACAAGATTGATAGCCGTGGAAGCGCCGTACATTATACAAGAGATCCGTCATTATTCTCTCTAAGGACATCCAAGACATCCGCCTAACGGACAATCTTCCGCTCATCGCTTATTGACTCGAATGAAAGATAATGCTAGACTTAGCGGACGGGATGGTAATCTATCTACATAAATATATAGCATTCCTGATATATATTCCCTCCTGACCTATTGTGTAGGTAATGTCAGGAAAGAAATTAATTGAATTAAACGCTAGGTTTTATCGAGTAATTTACATTTTAGGCCCAGTGTATAAGTTCTCCAGAGACCTTTCTCTTATTCAGTATACATCCATCACAATGAAAATCAGTCTATTTCTTAGATAACTTTTATTAGAAACTACCTGTAACTTTAGAACATTACCTGTAACACAAGTCTACAACAAAAAAATATGGACTGACCTTTAAGTTTTACGTGAAAATGAACTCTATTTTCTACAATCACGTACATATTTTTCTTAAATTAATGATATGCAGTGCTAGTTTTGTTACTCGAATATTTAACCGAATCAATTCAACTTTCTTTGTTCTAGAAGGAAGTTAATATAGCAGAAATTAGATTCTTCTAGGTCAATTTGAATTTTAGATTTAAAAGAATACAATTGTTTTAATATACTCAAGAGATATTTTATTGGCTTTAAATCTAACCAAAGTATAATTTTTGTTATAATCAGAATGAGAGAAAACTCACCTTTCCAACGGTACCAAGATGTTGGAATAAGGTGAAAGTATACACCAATAAAAAAGTTGCCAAATTGATGTAGGAAAATGTAAAGACGAAATCAATAAATACATCTATGTTATTAAATAATATATAGATAAGTCATTTTAGTTTTAAAAAAACATAGTAAATATAGAGAAAATAAAATCTTAAAAAGTCCCACAAAATACGATTAAAATTTTTCAAATATAGAACTAACTTTATATTTTAGCACCCCAAAAAAAACTTTTATAAAAATCTCCGACAAAATCGAAATTTTTCACACTTACTAATTTGTTTCCACATTTTCCTAAATCAACTTAGACCTTTATTACTAGTTTTTACTTCGATCAAATTCAAAAATTTTTTAATAATGATTTTATCTCATTCTGATGATAACAATAAAGTATAAATTTGTTGAATTTGAAGATAATAAAAAGTAATTTGAATATATTTAAACAATTATAGATAGAGTGTCTTTTGTCTCAAATTCAAATTGGCCGGTAGAGTCTTATTTGTGTCATTTAGTATATTTTAACGTCCCTTTGATACGAGAAAAATTTTAATCTGATCGGTAGTAGACCAGGTGCTATTGAAAGAATTTCTTGGAATGGTAAACATATCGTGAAGTTTTGAAAATTCTACATATTGAAGAAAGACAACTGAGTTTATTTGCACACACCACAAATCCTTTTATATTTCATGCACACACCATAAATATAAAAATCCAAAATTCAAAATTTTAATTTTTTAGTCCTGTTTATATGAAGAGAAAAATTTAATTTCCATTTTAGACTGAAAAAAAAATCCATTTTTACGACTGAAAACTATCATAATTTAGGATTTAGTAAAATTAAACAAGCTGATAACATATCAGAGTAAAGAGTATTTAAAATATTCTTACAATAAATAAATAAAGTAAAAAAAAAAGCATGTTACTTAAAACTTCGTATATTAGGTCAAAGAACAGTAGAAAACAAAAAAACTAAATATTTCTACTATTTTCAAACTTATTTGTTAAAAAAACAATCATATTAATCTTACTTGGATAAAACTGAAACCCAAATTCATAGCCTAAAATTTAATGGTTAGTGAGGGTCTGTCAGGTGTTGGAACTAGTGGGTTTTGAACGGAGGTTGGGAAGAGCCATAGTGGGTAGTCTTATAATTACATATGGAATAGAGTATTACATCCATTAAAGTCTAAAATCTGTAATAGAAAAAAATAGAATATAAATAAAATAAAAAAACTATCAAAAATATGGTTAAAAGGTTATATATGTGCTATAAACAATTTCCTATACATGATGGAAAAATGCCATAGGTACACAAAATCAAAATATGGCAATAATAAATATTTATTTTCTTACATAATATGTTTCTTAAACACTAAATTAGAACTTCCTTGTATTTAAATAATACTAAATGTTAGATAAAATTGTATAGTCCTCTTAATTTATTTTAGATCAAATCCTTTAATAAAAATATAATTAATAGTAATAATCCTTTTTTTTTTTTTAACAAACCCCATGCAAATAGAGTTAACAAGTACAACGAATGGCTACGTATAGATATAAATAATGGTATTCAACTGGAATAATAAAATAAAATGATTTAATTATAATAATAGAGAATACACAATAAGTTGTATATTTTATTTATGTTTGTCACAGTTAAAAAAAAAAAATTATATATATTTAATATTGCCAAATAGACGAAAGGAACACACCATATCCATAAGACAAATCCAAGCCAAATCTAATTTGGAGATTTCGGATCCTATATAAAAACGGAAAAAAAAATTAGATCCAATTCGGGAATACAGGATTATTTTTACAAATAATTTGGATTAATATTGTCCAGTGGTATTTCTCAGGTTTTGTTTTCATGAAAATTATAACGATCTTCCAATGCCGTTCCATTATGAGATGGACAAGACTTTTGTGGGATCAAAGTATATTTGTGTGAAACAATATTAAGACTGATTGCATATTTCCCAGAAAATCTCAATTTTCTCAAAATATATAATTAGTGTTAATTTATTATTGGAAAATATAAATTGAACCTTCAGTATGTCACGCCTTAAATATATTTTCATCTGTTCATACGTTAGCACAACTTTTATTTACAGTATTAGTGATAAACTATAAGATTAATACTTATAACCCATCTCTAATTTCTTGTTCTTCTTTGATAGAGCTACAGCTCGAGATGCGTCAAGGCCTTTTGCAGTAGGATCAAACTCTTTTCCCTGATTTTTGCTGCTACCTCTCAGCACTTTCTGGGAATTTACTGCCACACAATCCGGATAAAGTCTCCTAACTTTTCTATGCCCAACTCTAGTTTGAGTTACCGAAATAGGAGCCTAAACTCTTTATCTGCAAAGGACTTGATGTTTGAACAATGCTAGTATATGGGATGTGGTTGCAACTCATGTTCAACAATGAGGATTTTTATTTTAAACAAGATAGTATCAGGTCCCCACTTTGCAAAGACGCTAAACCAGACCCGTAAATTAGATGTCCGGTCCCTTACTCTCTGAGTTATCCCATCGCCAAAAATGTCTTTAATTACAATCCGAAAAACTACATGTCTTCCGATGATGTGTTTACCAGACACTTCAGACAGATACGTCTGCAGGGTTACATGTTTCAGCTCGTTCACATTGTCAATGGTTTCTTGTATCTGGAACAAAAGAAGAATCTGCTCTTGAAATATGTTAGTAAAATTCTTTACTCTGTAGCTACAAAACATTTTCAAAACAGAGCTTTAGACATTGGAAGGGGTATCAGATATACAACGCTGCATCACACGTTGTTTTTGACTCAACTAACACCAAACAGTATCATAGAGTGTATGCTGACAATAAATCGTAACTGCTTGATTTGCATGCTTCTCCATAAATCTAATATTGAAGTGTTCTACATGGGAAAGCCATCCGTTAAAATTGGATTGAAAAATATAAGGCTCGCGCCGAGTGAAACACCGTACATAGACATAGACCCATATCCTAACATAGACTAATGGCAATATTAAATTCATTGTCTCAGCGATAAGCTTTCATTAATCAAATATTTTCCATTGATTCATTATTGGTCAATGAGACACCTCAGTTTTTAAAAGATACGATATCCTATTCATATATTATAGTATACTTGCAGCCACTGAAAGGTAAGTGCAGTTGCTATGCAATTCAGAATGCAGTACTGCTGAAGTGCAAGGCCATTACTAAATGAGAGGTTGTTCCTGAGGAGCCTCAGGGCTGCACCGATCTAATGTTCGGTTTTCCTCTGCAGGTCAGGACGGGATGGAGTCATTGTTGGTGGAAAATCCGATTCGACTGGCTGTAATATCCTCCTCCACATCGTACTTCACAATTGGATACGTTTGCGAATCCACTGGTCAGCTTCTAATCGTAAAATAAATTGCTGTATTACGTTGCATCGAAGAATTACACGTTGATTAGTCATAGCATGCGAATGAACACGTTACCAAGTTCCTCCATGTAATAAATAGTTCTTTAATATAATTGTAGGTAATATCAAGCATGGACTAATGTGAAAATTTATGGATCTGAAAATGTATAATTCTAAAAAATAAAATATGGTACAATATGCTCATCACACAATTTTCAATAACCATTCCTGGATGGTAAAATTTAAACAAAATTTTTTGTATTTCTAAAATATAAATTCATTTTTTAAGGATTCTTGAGAGGTGAAAAACGAATATCAACTTTATTGTAGCCAAGTATTTAACAGTTTAATATAATATAAAGAATCAGGGATCATATAATTAAGATCAGGAGAGATCGTGCACGCTTGTTTGTCTCCGATAGTCCAGTCTTTCCCAACTTCTGCCTCTGTTCCTCTTTAGTTAATTACAAAACTAACTTATAGTTCATGTTTATTCATTTTTCATTAGTTCTAATAATGTAAACTGGTCGATTATTTAAAATAAAATAAACTAAAGGTATTATAGAGGAAATATTTTTAAATATTCGATATTTAAGTCCTTTCAGACTATTTCGTATATTTTGTGTTTTAAAGGGATTAACATCACTGCTATTTTAACAAAAGACTATCAGGAGCGTCATTTGTTTTATAGTCAATCAGCTTTGAGGCTTTATAGCAACCAGCAACTCTTGTCCTATTGCATATCACGTCCTGCTTTCGATTGCCTCCTGTTCGAGGAGATTGTGATATATTGCCCTTATTTACCTACTGCCTTCATCTACTGCGTCTAAAGGACTTTCATCCTTAAAAGTAACATCAGATAGACATTATTTGTTCTCATCCAGCAGAAGAGTTATTAATTTATTATGAACCATGAATTTATTTTTTGTTTATAGAAGAATACTTCTTATTTCTTTGTTTAATTTAAAGTAATTAATTCTTGATGCATATATTTTTTATTTTTATGTAGGTTCATTTTTTGAAAACATATTCGTTTTCTTTTTTTATGTTTTTAATAATGTTGGTTCTTTTGTTTTAAAAATGTATTTGTTTCATTTTACTTCCACTAACTACTAATATTAATTAAAAATTAAAATCTGTACTACTACAGTCCATAGAAGGTCAGGAGCTCAGTACTGTTACTAGACCGACGATTGTGCAAGGAGGTGATTTGGTAAGAATATTTAATATTTTGATTTTAGGGGATGATTTTAGCAGCGTGGTAACGCGCCTGTATGCCATACCATAGATTGCGAGTTCGAGTCCCAGACCCAATCCGGGATTTTTTCAATCTTATAACTATACAATACTCACTCACAACCGCCCCCCGGGCATTTGTGAAGCCCGTCAGCCAATGGGTGGCACTCACAAAAATAGGAATGGGAGTGACGGACCCACCCTATGAAAACCATATCAAGAAACGCGCGATGTATTTCTTAAGTACTACTAAACTACTAGGACCTCCACGGTCTGTCGAGTCAATAAATAAAAAAATAATATTTTGATTTCATTTACAGAATTTCCTTTTCTTTTCATTTCCAATCTTTTGATTAAACGATGCGCAACCACCATAAGTAGGTAGGTGAATAGGAGTTGATAATTGTTAATTAAAATAAATAGTGTCAATTATTAAACAATTGAATAACATATAATCAAGAGTTTCTCTGTAATAATATTTTTTATTTTTAATTATTTTCAAATCACAGTATTCTGCGGTAGAGTGGTGTAAGGTTGACTTTAATTGCTTTATATGAAAAGATAAAGAGACTAAAACATATTTATTCATAGTACTATATTCAAACTGAAGTGTACAAGTGTTTCATAGAGTGTCCTCCGACAACTCTTTCCGACTTCTCTCAACTGTAGAACTTCGTAAAGAGTCTCCTTGTCTCTAACACGGAAGGATATTTATGCTTAAGTCGAAAGAGTGGGGGTAAGGTAGGAGCTTGGAGGGGGTTGATGAGAGCTGTCCACGCTTGTTGTCCTAGACTATTCTAAGTTGAAGATAATAGAAGTATTGCATTAGACTTGAAGTATCCATTCTCAGCTATACAGTAAAAGGCAGGATGCACACTTTCTACATAGGCATGAGAATAACAAGGTCTGAACATTTCACAAAATAAATAAGGATGCTAACAATAGATTCGTTCCGTCCCATCCTAACTGCTTACTTTTTGTTATTTGAAGTTTTATTTAAATATTTATATAATTAAACAAATAAATTCATAAGGTCGAGAAGAAACAGTAGATAATTTGAAATTCTGGAAGTGGGGATTCCTCTTACTCAGTATAAATCCAATGCAATGCCATTAAGTACATTTAAATAAATTATTTCGACAGAAAGAACGGTTTGAAGCACTCTCTATCACCCTATCTCTGCTTTGCTTGAATTGTACTAAATCTGAATTTTTTATATTTTGTAATAAGGTGTTCTATAGACTGTACAGTAGACGAGTTAATTTTGCAACAAATCTAATTAATAACAAAGCTTTAGAAAAGTCGGTAGGACAATTTTAGTAAATAAAGTAACCACAGACTACACTATTATCTAACTTTGTTTAACAATTCTAAATAATATCTAAACATTAATTTTTTTCTGTAACTGCCCATCGAACCGAAACCTTTTGTAGATCTTTCCTTATCCGTTCCTCTTCCCTATGGAATTCTATTCCCTCCTTCATTCGTTGTTCAAATACTCTTCTAATGTTCCCATTTCCGGGAGAATAAACAATTAAAAGTTTCAAATAAGATGTAGAGAGAAATAGTACTTAACATAAATAGTATTTAACATAAATATTATGGACAATTTTTTAAATATTTATAAAGAATCTATAACCATGTATATGTATATGCGAAAATTTATATATATGTGTGTATATGAATGTGTATTCATATTTATATAATCATCGCTACTTCATTTATTTTACCTATCTTTCATTTTATTGTGATTATATCCTTAAGATTTATTATTTGTTAGAGGACTTATTTTATTTCATTTACTTTTATGTCGGTTTATTTATCTATTTATTTTCTTTATTCGATAATTTTGATTTTTGTTTAAACTTGGATATATATTAACAGTAATTGTACCTTTTTAATTAATATTTTTAATACACTTGTATTTGATTCTTTTTCCTTTTTTATTAGAAGTTATTTGTGTTAAGATTTATAATGTGATATGAATTTTTTTTTATCTTATCAAATTTATAATTAAAAATATTCTTATGGTTGTTTATAAATTCATTTTTATTTTGAAAATTCTGTATTTTCCTCTAAGGCTCTGAAGCCCTATTCTTTCACCTGTAATATTATTCTAAAGGGATCAGTCCCAGGATAAATATAGCATATTATTTTCATTACTATTCAAGCAAAGGAGCGATATATTGGCTAGGAACCGTTTAGAAGTTGGCGATAGAGATTTCTCAGCATTTGCATCTCGAACAGGTCTCCATTGGCCGGAATGAAATATGAACTGCACTACGTGCAGCGATAAACTGCAAGAATTATTAACGCTTTCATGAGACAGTGCTTTTGTTTGCTGCTACCGAAGAAATTACTCGAATAATTTATGTTTCCTTAATGAGCCTCTAATCCGAATCCAGTTACCGTTTGCGATAACTTAGCGCAATTCTCTTACTTATTGCGCGCACGTAAGCCTTTCCTGATCCATTCCGTCCCATCACCGCACTCGCAATATTATAATTAAGAACGCAGTTGTATAAAGGAATGAATAAGCCTTCCTTTTATGGAAACATGGAGAAAACAGCTCATTAATATTTATGTCTCATTATTGATTGTATTGCTAGGCCCTCCTTCTGCTACTGCTGTTTTGCCATTTTCAGAACCACTTGTGATAACACAGCATTTAACAGCTTATAAAGTATCCCATACTGGAATAAATTAAGCACTTTATTAATTATGTGAGGGTAAGCTGCGTTGCTACTGGATAAATGCCTTTCCTGGAGGCTCCCTTATTACTATTTATCATTGCCCTTCCTAATGCGCTCAACTCATGGAATGATAATTACTGTGCACCCAGTGAAGGGGTATCCATAATGCAATGTATTTTCTTGCTCTGTAGCCGTGACAGGCAAAGCAGGTGGTAATGACCAAATTAGAACTAAAGGGGTATATAAGAAGTGAGGTTTCTCTTGCAAGGAAGTCGTTGGTCACTTATGTATAAAAAAAAAATATTTCGACAGAAATATACGTTTTTGAAGTCTCCTGTAAAGAAGAAAATAACCCAATCTGGCAAAATGGTCTATGTTTGTTGTAGCTCTATCTCAAAATTATCAGCTTGATCTTATCCTCATTCAAATAGTATGGCATTGCTTAAATGGCTAATTAAAAAAAATCTTTCTCTTTAGTACCTTTAATTTTATTTTTTGAATACAAGTCCTCATTGTTGGCAATAATGAACAATAAGTAAATATAGGATATAAAATAATTTTGTAAAAAAATAAAGAGGAAAAATAGGAATATCCATTCTAATGAGAAAATATGAGCCGACCCGATCTTTTGGGATTACATTACGACTTCGTTTCTGTTGTGGTAATGGCAAGAAAAAAAAAAGATATATATTCATTATTCTCACCTCCTAAAAATCTAAAATACGAATTTATTACAACAGAAGAATTAAAATGTTTTTTCTTTTTTTTTTTTTTTGCTCTAAGTGTTTCGATATTTTTTTATCTCTAAAATCGTTAAAATATCGATAACTTCAAACAAGCCAACCAAGGAGAAAAAAGAAATTCTTGGCAGAAACAAAATTTATATTCGTTATACTCACCTCGAGAAGTCTTAAATATAAATTTTATAACGACATAAAAATGAAAAAAATTATAATTTTCACCTTTCCTGGTTTTTATTATTATTATTGTTATTATTTTTTGGGAAAATTACAAAACCAGTGATTACTTTAACGTGAGCCCAGCAAACTGAACAAAATTTGGGGGTTATGGTGGTAAGTGAAAGTTGTATGATGCGCACACAGCACCAGATTTTTATACTTCCTATCATTTAATAATATAATAATAATGTTGAAGACTATTGGATCTACAGCATTGGTTCCTAACAGGTGGACCGCAAGATTCTTATCAGTGGGGCGCAAATTTTTAAAACGAATTTCATTGAATGAGAAAAGCAGAGTGATTTCTATAATATTTAATTCTTAGAAAATGAAAACAACTATAATGTGATAAAAAATAATTTTAACGATCTATTTTTTTAAACTATGAACGACTTTAGAAAGTATTTGCCAATAAACCCAAATTTTGTCACTGTGATTTATTTCAAGTATCTCTCTTTTTAATAATTCATATTTTGTTGCAACTCTGTATCTTACTTCCAATAATTTATTTGTAAACATAGATAACTACAATATACTACTCAAATACTTAAAAATTAATTTAGATTATTTGTTTATATTATTACTCTAAAAATTGCTCCTTTGTGGTGAAAAATTGGCAAAAGTTGAGAATTAATATTTTTTTTCTTACTATTTTCAGTCTTTACCCACTTAGACAACAAAGGAGCGATTTTTGAAAAATAATATTAGCTACACTTCTAAAACAGCTATCAATTTCTTCAATTAGTCTCTTTAGACCCCATTGCCTTTGAGATACAATTTCGTAAAGAGGGATTTTTCAGAACTTTGTTTAATTGAATGAGCAATTATCTGACGTGATTTGAAGTCAAGAACAATTTACATCAAATGATCAAAGATGGTTGCTCTAAAAAAAAAATAATAAACTTGAAACGAATTCCCATTTATGCACTAATACCAATTCACCTAACATCTTTATTGCTGTATTTCCATTAACTTTCATTCCTCGACTTCGACTTTTGTAGTCCTTTTTTTTCTGAAATTTTTAGAAACAAAAATAAGTTAATAAAAATAAAAATTTTTTTTCTTCTCTTAATATAGAAAACTATATCAAAGGAATATCAAAATTTCTGTTTATATGGTATTATGAAATGCCTTGCTCAAATTCAAAACATATTTAATATCAGTCATTATCAATTTATAGCTGCTACAATCAATTATTCCATACTTTACCTTAACCATGTTTAATGTAGTTATTTTTTCTAAAATGAATAATAAAATCAATTAAGGGAAAAAAAAGGAAGATGGTAAATATCACTACTAAATAGTCAGTTTCCGCGTGAATGAGATTTAAAAAATGGAATTATCTTTAGATTTTTTTTTTTTTTTTAATGAACTGAATTTGGACATTGGTTTTTTGTCAAGTATATTAAATGAAAAAATTCAAGTTATAGCATTGCGGCATGGATGATTGTAGGGCTTAGTAACGAATGGATCCCTAAAATGTTAATGAACACTGAACCAACGGGTAAACGTCCGAGGGGTGGACCGAAACGTAGATGGGAGGATTGCGTTAAAACAGATTTAGTGGAATTAGGTTTGGAGGGGCATCACTGGAAGGATGTGTGCGGAGTGCGTTTAGTATCGGCATCGAACCTTCGGGTTCGTTTGGCCTTTATTATTATATTAAATGAAAAAAGTTTTTTCAATAAAGTAGGTTATACTTTTCGATTTGATATAAAATTTTTCGCAAATTTATACCAAATATACATATAATATTTCTGACTGTAAAAGTTTTATGAATCAGTTCATTTCCATGTTATGCTGTTACTTCACATTTTATTTAATTACAGCCCATAGCAGACTACAATCGATACGTAACGGTCAAGGCCGAGACTTCATAGGGTGCTACATGTTTTGCTATACATATTGATTAATGTTAAAAATTCAGGCTTAATCTTATTTAAACATATAACTTATGTATTACATTTATACTATATATGGAAAATGTATGAAATTCATAAGTACCTGCTAATAAGCATCTTCTTTATTTGCTTCAGGTTGTCACTATGTAAAAAAATATCTCATGTATGTATGAGTAATTTTTACTCCTGGAGTCTAATATGAAAAAAAAATTAATTGTAATGAAAAATATAAACACTTTAGAGTCAACAACTTTGAGACTCTGCTAACCATAGTGAGGTGAGAGGTAAGGATATAAAAAATATGGACTATTACAGATTATAATTAGTTTTAGAGATCTTAAAAGCAAATAGAAAAATTATTGTTATTTTTTGTCACAAAATGGTTCATTTTTATCTAGGTTTCATAAAATACGCACATAAATGAACTAAAAAAAAGTAGATGTTGAAATCCTTAAGGTGCAAAAACATTCTCACTCTCAATTTTCATAGTGCTCCATTTACTTACGAGGTACCTACAACAAAAATATTAAATAAACCATTCTTTAAAACATAAAGTAAATTTGCTAAAATGTGAGCTTTAATAGTGCTATTTAAATTCAAATTCGAAAGTTTTCTAGACATGTTTTCAAAGACCAATATTTTATCGAAGGAATAATTAATGTGAATTTATTTTATTAATTACTGTGGAAACTGCTATTCCTACCAAAATATTAATTTAAAACTAATTTGTGGTGCATTTATCAAAGATCGATTTGAGCGCTCATAGAAATGTGAATGTCTAATAAATAGTAGTTAAATGACCAAAATTATTTTTCATAAAACTGAAAGTCAACGTTTTGTGAATTTATTTTGGTTAATATCACGGAAACTTCTCCTCCTTTGAAGATAAACGATAAACATTCAACTAGATTCAATTTGAGTGATAACAGACTTCACTACGTCTAATAATTTATATTATTAGTATATATTATATTCTCTACCTCTTTCAAAATGTGAATGGTCAGTAAACATTGTTCACATATCGATAGTAGTCCGACATTAAACCAAAATGTATCTATAGTTGTCCGACATTAAACCAAAAATTATCTATAGTTGCCCGACATTAAACCAAAATGGGCATTTTCATGAAATAATCCACAAAGGTTTGTCCTTCCCAATAGTACTTTGTTTTAGAGTCAGGAGTGGTTATCAAAAGAGATTCCACCTACAAGATGGATATAACATCCTAATGTTATATTAATTTGAAGTCTCTAGCTAAAAACTACTCTAATATGTTGTTTTATTTTTGCAAGGCGAATGTCTAAAAATTTATTGATTTTTGTATTAAAGTTGAAATCAAGAAAATTTTGTTGCTGAATTTATTTAAGAATTTTGCATTGTAAGGTTTATTTTAATTAATAAACCTTCTTTATTTCAACATTCTCGATTTATTTTTATTAATATTTACATACAGGAGAAAGATAATTTGACAACTTTATCAATGAAATTATTCTTTTCAAAAAGACCTGATAAGTCCTCCTCAAAAAAAAATTCCTCCGCATTCTTCGGAGTATTCAATCTATGAATGTTGATGCCATAAAACTCTCTCTTAGATCTTTTGGAATACCTTGACCGAATATCTCAACAGAAATAATGTATTTTTTATATCGTGGTAGCAGGTAAATCTATACAACAGCTAAGCCAATTAGTTATTTTTTTTAATTTCTTTTTTAATGAATGAACGATGGAAAATGTACTATGTGTATGTTGAGTTATTGTTGCACGAGGATAAGTAACAAACATTAGGGTAACAGGGTTAACACTGGTTGTTTATCATGAACTCGTTTCTGCAGCTATTCATTCTATTCGAGTGGACCGTATGGGAAGTTAGGAACTCATTTAAGTTAGTACGTAATTAATACTACTAATTTTTCACGAAAGCGAATATATCGTATTTGCGAAAGCTTGTCAGCTCTATCTTCAAAGTATAAATACTTCAAGAAATAATGAATGCATTTGAATAGTTTAACTTTAAACTTAGTTATACATTTAGTTTTAAGAAAATATATAAAGGGGAAAATATGAGTGAATTTAATAAAGCGATGGAAATTTAAGACTCCGCTTCCTCTCGATGGCATCACTTATGTGTTTATTGGAAGCGACCCTGACGACATATTCAATAACGGACCCAAGCTAGCATCCGACAGTAAACTGTTTACCGAAGCCATCATTAGAAGGAGCGTGGTGTGGATAGAGGAGCAATGGTAGTGTGAGTTTGTGCCGCTAACTATAGGTATGGCTACCGCACTTCCTGCACCCGGGATATAGGCGGCCTATTATAGTCAAGGTGTCAGTTGCTCAGCTCATACACTCTGCTATTACGATCAATAAACAGCAAAAGCGTTTAGGCTTCACACCAGAGGTTTGTTGACGTGTCGCGTTCCTCTGGATACCAAGACCTGCAAGTTAACGTCTAAAAGAATATTTCTGGTTAGAAACCTAACAATAACTGTAGAAAAAAAAATGCTGACTGAATTGTAAAATTTTGTGAGAAAGATAATAAAGGGATCATATTTGGTAAATTAATACGTACTTTAGTCTAGATCAGTCACCAATCTTTATTTACCTATGAAAACATTTATAGGTTATCTGCTAGGTAGTGTACACTACATTGGTATAATATACAACAATAGTGCTTAGTTGTTGAATATTAAACATAGGTTTTAATTAAAAAAAAAAATAATAAACGGGCTTTACATGGCAGTAGCTTCATGTCCACGACAAATGTATACCTGATAGTGTTCCTTTACTGCCACAGAAGAAAATGTTAATACCACTACCGCTGTCATGACGGCAATTATTGTAACTGCTGTGATTGTTTTGTTGCTATCTATTGATGATTTTTGTAAATTTACCTAATTGATCAAACGGTTCTTCCGGATCACAGGAGAGGAGAAGTATGAAGGAGTGAACCAGGGGGCATAATTTATTGGGTGTATTGGTAAATTGTTATTTGGTTTTGAGCGAGGAGGAAAACTAATATATATTGCCAGGGAAGAAAAAAAAAATGTTATAACAAATGTATTTAAGTCAATTGTATTCAGTGTATTGATGTTATTGTTTGAAAAATGTCAATGTATTGTAGTGTATATATGTTCAATTATGGATTGATGGGTACGCTGTGTGTTATAGCAATCCAATGTACCACTTCGTGTACTGTTAACTATCACGTCGGACCTAGTGCTACAATACCACCAGGGCCTTGTTTCATTATAGAGGACAAACTAATACTATTAGTCTTGTAGATTTATCTTAATTCAATTACACAGTCTTGTATAATGGTAACTTGTACTTTAGTATTTTTTAATTCCTGTAATATCACTAATAGTCATCTCTATTATGAAACAAATAAGTATTAGTATTATTACCACATTAGTTTCTACACTTGTACTATGAACTAATACTATTAGCTTTCATTGTGAAACAGGGCCAAAAATGGTGACTACCATGCAGTTTACTCCATAGTTGTGGCCATGGGCTAATTAACTACAAAAAGTTATCATTTTCCTACATTACACTATTATGGAAACCCAATTTTTTTGTTTTTTTTAACCTAGCTAGAGGTAATGAGAAAGAGATGGGAGTACCTCAGTGAGTAAGGCGCTGTACTACTTACTCTAAGGACCCAAGTTCAAATCCAGCCGTGGCAAATAATTATTTATTATGGTCAATCCTGTGGGCTCGTTCCGGGGTCTGGATCCACCCAACCTCTATAAAATAGGTACCTTTAATTGGGGAAAACTTTGGAGATTGAGCGTGATCATAAACAAATCAGTTCCTTGCACAACCGTTGTTCAAGAAACAGTACTTCCTTGCTCTGAACTATTGCTCCTCATAGTACAAGAGCCGGGAAGAAAAAAGGCAGTTGTTACTTCATTGGGTGTACTATTGTAGGCTGTAACAGTACAAAGATTCATTTTCATGTTTTGGACTTAATGTTTTGTTTTTGCATTTATTACAGTTTTCAAAAATTATTTTACTAACCCATAACACTGTTTTTTTTTAGTAGTGATGACTAAGGTTGACAAAAATTCCTTGCGGATGACATTGGTAAGTCATATGTTGCTTACGTACATGAGAGAACCACTTTCTTGAATATTACTGTTCTAATACATCGGGTAGCAACATTCCAATTAGTTAATAATAAAAATAGAAGTAATTGAAAAATATTAGCATCTTCTTTTTAGTTCAATCAATCAATTGAATTTCAATTCTTCGACAAATATTACAATCTGCTACAACGTTACTGGGCAATAGGCAATAGTGATAACTGATCACATTCATAAAAAAAATTGTAATATTAATTTATTATTGTTTTTGTCTTTTACAATATTGTTCTAGAGTCTGGTTAAAAAAAAAATTATATGATCTATGTATGTAACTATATTTATTTTTAAAATGAAAGAAAATTCATTAGAATGAACTTTAGAAAGCCATGAAAAAAAAAAAAAATATGCGTGATGTAAAAGAAAAAAATAATAAGACATTGTTATTCATAACAATGGAAAAAAAAATACAACAGATTCATGAAATATTTCAAATTAAGTCTCGACTTTTATATATATTGTACGAATATTTACATAACATACAATATTCCACGAAGACGTCATGATTTAAAAAAAATATAATATTTTATCCCCTGAATTTGAATTGATAAGGAAATGATTTCTTGATTAAAGAAAGCGGTCGGCTTCATCAATTTACTATCAGCGTTTAAAGGTAATTAGTGTAAGATTACCAATTAATACAATTATATATGTATGTGTATCGGTACATTAATTAAAGAAAAACGGGTTACAAAGTGATTGGAGCTGTCACTCCACCTATACAAATTCGATCCTTTGAATTATATTTTATTAAAAGAGTTTATTGTTTATTTGATTGTGCTTGTTTAAAGGAGTAAAACCCATCAACACCTATAATTTATTACAGTTAGTATTTGAAGAGATTTAGTAATTTTTTTTTCTTATAAAGTTTCGATACTCTATGAAGGATTTCACAAATGTTGCAACAGTACATGTTCATTTAAGCTCCTAAGGATAAAAATATTAAAATAATGTCGATAACATAATGTTGAAAACTAAAAGAACAAGAATGGAAAGAGACTGGGTTTCACAAGTTCACCAACCGAATCAATTTTTTTTTTTAATTATTTATTTAATGTAATTTACAACTGTACAAAATAATACAATAGGTATATGTAGTATGTTTCATATACACTTGAAAATCTTGGGAAGGAACCACCCATTGGTGGTACTTCAAACATTAATTTAAATTAGATGGTCCCGTGGCCATCTTCTTTTCAGACGCCTCGGAGGATTATCAGGGATTGTTAAGGACGAAAGATTAAGAATTAATGGGTTAGGATGGGTAAGGAGTTCGGAATGAAAATACGCATATCTGTTTTGGGCCAAATCTGCAACGAATGGGATGTTAAGGTCTTTGTGAATGAGTTTATTTGTGACGTAATAAGGAGCATCAAGGATTATACGTAGGATTTTGGAGAGCATAAATTAATGAAGAAACGAGTTT
Organism: Halyomorpha halys; assembly: GCF_000696795.3. NCBI lineage: Eukaryota > Metazoa > Arthropoda > Insecta > Hemiptera > Pentatomidae > Halyomorpha > Halyomorpha halys. The sequence continues at coordinate 59,919 of NW_027108757.1, read as the reverse complement.
GGAGACAGGTCAAATCAAATTGATGCGAGTCAACTAACTGTCTGCTAAAGGAATTTATGTTGTTATATAGCCTTACAAGATTTTCGCTTTATTACTTAACAGGCTTAGAAACTATAAATTAATGTACTGAGAGGAGTGCACTAAGATAGATTCGAATTTTAGAATTTTTTTAATGAATAATAATAATTAAGGGCAATAAGGAATTTACTCATATATATTCTTATACAGAAAAGAGAAGAAGGAAAAAAATTGATAATTGATAACAATAATACTTACAAAATGAAAAAAAAAAATTATATCTATAAATAAAAATAACAAAATTCGTGTTTTGCGATTGGATGACACATTCATCATTCATACTTTTAATTTTGGCAAAAAAAAATTATTATCTTTGTATGATCGATAATTATATTTT
>NW_027108757.1:50829-59227 GCF_000696795.3 Halyomorpha halys | reverse complement strand
TATATATGATTTTAATCATTTCATGCATGGCTAATATATCGGTATACAACACTGGCAAAAAGCAAACCCTTATTGATTGGGAAACTATTAGTTATCTATAAAGTCATTGCAATATATATTTATGACTTTATGGTTACATTTAGATCATATATCACTGCTGCTCATTTTACCTTCAGATTATTTTTATAGACTCCCGATAGTACAGATTAAATAATTAATGATTGGTTTGCATGTCACCATTACTAATAGTCGGAGGGTTAATAGGGATGCATTAAAACTGGTAAAGAGAAATCACGATAAATTGCAGAGATTATTACTCATTACTGTATGATTTTTCTTCCAGTAGATTATAATAATATGATACCCCAATAATCAAGTTTAGTTGTTGTCACAGTTACATTATAAATTTTGTTTTATGAGACCGTCGATCAAAACTCAAATCAGATCTTATTTTTGAAAATAGTTCTGATTTAAATGTCGATTTTTTAAAATATTTTTTAGAAAAAAAATAGCTGTAGCATTTTTATATACACTTCATAAAAAATATTCTCTTGCCAGCTGAAAAAATTAATTCACCATTTTTTTGTTAATGTATTAAAATAAAAATTATCACAATTAAAAGTAACAAGGATTAGCGTTCTAAAACTTTATTAAACTAAAAAATAAGAAGAAGACAATAAAATAAGTGATCATAATAACGCAAACAAATAAAAAAAATACAAATATGATAACTATAAATAAAATATAAATCGATATAGTAATGACAAAATAAATTATAGTGGAAGACTATGTTAATTATTTGTTAATTTTTCATTGTGTCTATTTGTTAATTGTTATTATAATTGTCAATTACTTATTATAGATGTTAAAATTAAGATTAAGATTTTATTTTATTTGTAAAAGACAAAATCTTGTACAAATTCATAACACAATATACAATTATAAAACAAAAACTGAATCTAGTGCTCCATTACAAAAACAATAAACAAAAGATAAAACAAGTTCTTTATAACAAAACAATAAACAAAATTATTATTCTCTATAACAATATTTATTATAAACGTTGGCTCAATTAAAATAGTTTATCACCATTTGAGTTTTTATTTGGCCACACCCGAACCATCTTCCATTTATTATTATTAAAATAAATTTTATTGTTTTCCAGTAAGAAAACCTTGTATATTAATCTACTGGATGGAGGGATTGTATTTATGGACACTAAGTTATTAAACGTTAATAATATGCTCTATCTAGTAACCGGAATCTATTTAGTAATCTAGAATGTGCAACAAAACAATTTGTCGAAACTATATTGTTTGTTGATTAAATAGGTGAAATAATTTTGTCTTTAAATTTGATTAATAAAGAACACTTAATAATACTGTTACACCATTGTTATATTTACTATATTACACCAAACAATATTTGCAATTAGCCTTGAGAACTCCGTAGCAAGCTTTGCCACCCAGCCGGGCTTCCGCTATATAATTTAGAAATGGGTCTGTTAACGCCATAATATATAATTACCTTGTAAATAATATTTAGTTAGTCTTAGTGTTTAATTTAATAACGTTTATTTTTATTTATATTAATTTAATTGGATTTAGTTATTTGAAACGAAAAAATGTAATTATATTTCTGTGTTATAATAAGTAATAGAGACAGTTGCTAGGGGTTGATAATTGTTGTTAAGGCGTCACCTAGTAACAAACCGACCATCGTAGTTTTTATATGTCAGTTCCAGCTAATTAGTGGCCATGGTAGCGTCTAAGCAGTCCTGTCTGCGTTTGTAGTTTAATAGTTTAGACATTTTTTGAGTGTCTTAGTCGTCATTACTGTTCGAAACCAGACCTTTTCTGTGTTTCGACTTTAATATGAGTTACGGAAAATTAGTGGCTATAAACGTGTGTAACCAGCCCTGCCTGCGTTCATTTTGTCGGCTCGCCTAATACATTAATACTACTTTTGGATGTTTGGACAATTGATGAGCCACTAAACCAAGTTTGGACCATTGGCCAGCGGTGTATTTAGCTACAAGAGCTGCGACCTAAACATCTCGCCAGCACTCTTCCTCGGACCTATCGGAGTGGAGCAGCTTGCGTCGACTAGAATTTGTTTTGTTTTTTGTAAATTAGTTTCTTTTCGTTTTCAGAATTCATCTAACTATTTTATTTTTATCTGAGAGGCCATTTAATTTTTACTTGTATTCATTAGCAGTCATATTTTGTTTATTTTAGTTTTAGTTTTCAAATGCTTAAATTGAACCAAATAAATGTTTAATCCGAAACAGTTTGTTGTTTGTTAATTTTAAAGCCTTCCAACAAAAAGACATAGTCGATTTGAGGTGGCTTTAACAACGTCAACTCAATACAGTTTTGAATCTAACATTTCTTATTTTATTCAATTTTGAACAGGTTTTATTTTGGTACCAATCTTAGCTTTTGCTGAAAATACGGCATTTGACACTGTTTGTGACACAATGAGAAGTTGTGGGTTTCGCAATTTAGCTGCTTCCACTAAAAGGGTTTCTCTACTGCTAGTAACAAAAATGAATTCCGCCTTTAACACACCTTAACACTTTGGGAACCAATCCAGTTAGGACTGCGAGTCGGGCACCAGAGCTACGTGTGCTCCTCGACTTGAGTGAGGAAGGTTGCAACTACCAGATCTCAGCCTTCTAGCTGGATTATTGAGATGTTTGGGCTAAATTGTGGTAAAAAATAATTATTCAACTTTTTTTATACACTTTCGTACAAAGAAAATTAAAATAATGAGGTATGCAATCATTCCAATTTCCATATTTACTTTAATTAAATTTAATAACCCTTAAGTAAATTATCTTTGGAAAACTTTATAAAAAATAAAAGAGGTATAATCAAACTAATTAACCTGTAGATTTATAAATAGAAAATGAATGAACAAATCAAGTTATCAAGAAATTAAATTCATTTTTTTTTCTTTAGACTCGTTTCCTCTTCAAAACTTGTTTTGTTACTATCTCCACAAGGATGTCGCCTCTCATTAAAATTTACCTTAATAAATAATAAAGAATTTTTAATAATCATCTAAGGAAGCGGTCCCCAAACTTTTTTTCGCCATGGCAAACAAGTATTGTCGATCAAAAAATATATAAAAATGTCACCACAACTACCCTTATAGTAAGAAAAAAAGTACAAAGCTAAACGCTGCAATGAACTGTTAATTAGTTATTAATTTTAAATATATTTGTTTTATTTTTGTAATATACTCAGATTAGTGGCATTCCATTGCGGGGGACTATTGATCAAAAAATAATAAATAAATAAAAATATATAAGTATCCGAAATAGAAATGGGTATTTTTATTTGTATGAAAATATATTTTGATTTCAAAATTTTTTACTCTCATGTTTTATTAGTTGCCAAATATCAATATTCATTTGTCTTGTATCAAATAGTTTTGTACTGAGCAGCTGTGTACATTTCACCAATAACCAAAATAATTTCATTATATTTCATAAAGGTTTAGAGAAATAATTTTTGCTCAATGATAAACTATTGAGACTTTCGACTCTAAAGTATATGCATGGATAATACAGTTTAGATTAAACGTAATAAATTTATCATTTAAAAATAATATATATTATTGTGATTTATAATATCTATTTTACAATGAAAACAAACCTTAAATTGCATTACAATTGGATCTGGAATTACAAATGAAATTAAGATAAAATATCTGTACTGCTACAATCCTTGAAGGATCAGGGGTGTAGTACTTTGAGGAAGTACTGTTACTAGACTAACGGTTATACAGGGAGGTAATTTGCTCTACCACCAGATATCAGGTACCCAATGTTACCAATGGCTTAATGGACCCTGTAAGGCTTCTGAACCCACACGGTTGACTCACGGATATAGTAACAGAATAAATAATTATCTGTCACAGCTGGATTCGTACCTCGAATTTGTGTCCTTGGAGTTAGTAGCACAGGAACACTGAGCCACGTCTCGCTCCAATATAAGTGTACTATAAACCACATTTGTCTAAGATTGAAGATAATTTAATTATGAAAACTTATCATTTTTGATAACGATAAAGACCGACTCAGGATTAAGACTTGATCAAAACATAACAACTTTAATCCGGAAGAGGTGTAGCGTTGTGCATATTGCTTATATTGGTAAATGAACATTTATATTTGTATACCTTCTGTTAACCAGTTGATGTTATTGCCGCTTGTTTATTGTTTTGTGGTTTGTTATTACCTTTTTTACCTTCTGAAATATGCTAAATTCAGTTTTTCTCTGACCTTCTCGCAATCGTAATACTAAGCATTTCTCTCAAAAGTGCACTCCTAACGTGACATATTTTTCTTTCATTTGAACATTTTGCTCGCTGAACCCCCTGCGTTTCTTATTTTAACTCAGATCAGAAGATCTTAAATCATTTACGAAATATAGATTCTTCAGCCCCTGATGGAAAAGCTACAATTTACAAATTCAATTCCAAATTAAATTGAAAATAATCACTATGATTTTTGTCATCATCACATCCTATTTTATACAGAAAATTGTACAATTCGTCTACCATGAGATAAATACTCATGGGACACATCTTAGGGGACAAAAAACAGGACTCACCAGTGGGGTTAAATTAATAAAGGAGATTATAAATTATATAATAGTTTTACCGAAAATTATGTAACATACATTTCTTATAATGACAATAACTTAATTCGCGGCACCCTTGTCGAGCTAAAAAAATAAAAATTTTGGTATAATTATCCTTAGAGCGGTTGAATATGTAGGAAAAGAAGAATGACAATGCAAAGTAACTTCAGGAATGTACTGTGTATATTTCCTATTTGAATTTGAATTTAATATTATTTTCCCCCATTGTTGTTGTTGTTGTTTATTGGCGCGACAGACCGTGGAGGTCTATTGCCTCGCGCGACGTACTTAAGAAATACATCGCGCGTTTCTTGACGTGGTTTTCATAGGGTGGGTCCATCCACTCCCACGCCTATTTTTGTGAGAACCACCCATTGGCTGACGGGCCTCAGAAATGCCCGGGAGGAGATTGTGAATGAGTATTGAATAGTTTTAAGCTTGAACAAAACCCCAAATAGAGCCGAGGACTCGAACTCGCAATCTATGTGTTGGCAGACAGGGGCGTTACCACGCTGTTACCGTCACCTCCCTTATTTTCCCTCATACTAGACTGAAACAAAAAGAAACTGCTTGTAGATTTGATTACTACAACACCTACTTGACAAATGCTCTAAAGTTTTACTACAAAAAAGTATTATAGATATCCTACGATAATAAGACCAATTTGGACACACTGAATTGAGCTCTGTAGTTCCACTAAACCATCAAATTCCTCACGTATCCAATCTCTACAATCCCAAAATCCCTGATGCTCCTTATTACCGTCAAAGATGTACTCATCCACAAAGATCTTAACGTCCCTTTCTTTGTAGATTTGGCCCGAAATAGAAATGCGTCCTTTCAGTCCAAACTCCTTACCTATCCTAATCCTAATCCATTAGTTCTTAATTTCTCATCCTTAACAATCCCTGATAATCCTTCGAAGTGTCTGAAAATAAAATGGCTACGGGACCTTCTAATTTAAATCAATGATTGAAGTGCTATGGGTTGTTCCTTGCGAAGGTTATCAAGTGTTCTGAAACTTTCATCAAATTTACTTATTCCATTTTTTTTGTTTATATAGTTGTAAAATTCAATAAATAAATAGATACAAATTTAAAATAAATGTATTTTGAAAAAGCAAAATTTACTTCACCCGATGCATATGCGAGGTCCACCCGAGCGTGACGCATGCGAATTTCACTTTGCAAACAGCTCTGAGAGTATAACCACAAAAAAATGTTTACTTGTGTTATTTATTGCTTTTTATTATATGGTTTGGATTAATTAGGGTTTTATTACGATAGTTCCTTTAGTGTTTATTTTTTAAACCATTTTACGATTACTGCACGAGATCATAAAAGCCGTACTTGGTGAAGAGCGTAAAGCAAAATGAGGCTTTCCTCATCAGTCGTGCCAATAAGTAAGATGTAATAAAGTATAAGTTTTTATTAGTTACAAATCTTGTACATTTTATGGAAAGCATAACTAATTGAGAAACTTGCATCAACCAGCTATAGTACTTTTCTTGGACAAATACCGAGAGTTAAAATCGATGTAGAGATAAAGCGATGGTTTAGAGACCTTGGCTACGAAGACACTCAACTTTTCAAGGAAAAGTGGAATAAATAGCCAATTATATGAGAGCTCTTAGCGCATGAGTTGTGCACGACTATCACTCTCGCATAAATGGCAAAGGTTTCCAACGAGAGCCTTCATACGGTAGCTAGTAAATTGCAAAATCTGGCCTTTTTCAATAAATCAATAAGTTCTTGTCCGTTTTAATTACGAAAACTCCGAAAGGGGATATATCTAGCCTTGACTATAATATTATATATAATATTATCCTACTTATATGGATGGTGTGATGTCCAATCTGAAATTCTATGTGTATACATTAAAACAAAAATATTACGTATGTGTTCTTGTGTAACATTATATTAAGAACGGCATATGTGTTTGATATAGAAATCGACATAATTAAAATACATAACAAACGCTGTACGGGGACGAATTAAAAAAAAAAGTTGATGCCTAGATATTTTCTTTTTAAAGAGTTAAGTAGTGTTGTAAATTAATATATTATGGATCCTGAGGGAACCATATGACATTTTGAAAATTCTGTAAAATAATTTTTTCTCTATAGTAAAATAATTTTTTCTCTATAGTAAAATAATTTTTTCTCTATAGTAAAAAAATTCTAAAAATATGATTGGCATATCTGATTTAATTTACCTGTGTATGGAATATATATTAAGGAGAAGTATTGGGATCAAGCAAATTTTTGACAGAAATACATGTTCTGAGGTCCATTAAGTCCAAATAACTGAGTTTAACAAAGTTGTCTCTGATTGTCTAGGAGTTTACAGTCTAGGTAAAAAAAACAATCGTAACTGAAATTACTTATTTAAGGCCTGTATATGCTTGAGATGTTACAGAAACGTTTTCGATAAAATCGAAAAATGCTGTTTATATATTCTATTTTCAACTTTTTTTAGAGAGAGAAGAATACACCAATAGTGAAGGATAATGAATCAAACAATGAAACAGTGTGAAACAATTTTCAGCTATGTTTTATAGATGATATGATTTCAATAGTAGGTAATTAGGTAAATAAAAATATATTAACTTACAAATACACACATATGACATGGATGAGAATTTTTGCTAAAATGAATTGTTATTATTTGTAGGATTATTAAGGTGCATGAATATGGGACAATTGTACCGAAACGTTGTACAACTAGAAAGAAAAATATAGAATAATTTATATTTGATCTTTGGAAGTTTTTTAATCTTAAAAGATTTATAAAAATTAATTTATCAAACTTCCTAAAAAAAATCCAGAATAGAACTTTTTTTGTCATCCATTACTTTTTAAAATAAACAAAATTAAAGGTACTTTAGAGGAAGAGTTTTTGAAAAATATGCGCTCTCAGGCAATTTTAATAAGAATAAGACCTTCTGACATTCAAGATTAGTTAATTTTTTGACATAGCGAGTTTAATCAATTTTTTTTATAGTCAGTTTCGAGAATATCGAAAAAAATTGAAAAGTCGAAAAAGATGTCATATACCCGATTTGATAATGTTATTTCAGTTGCTCACGGCTTTTCGTTTTTAAGCTAGACTGTTCGCAAAAATTTAGCGACCCTAGGTGTTTTGGTTTAGTGTTTTATTATGATTTTTGGGTAACAGGTACAGGTTCAAGTCCTCGCATTTTCCTGGCTTCGTTTTTCCTTAGGGTGGGTTCGTCACTCCCACGCCTATTTTTTTAGTGCACCCATTGGCTAAGCGACCTCACAAATAACCGAGGGAACTGCGAGTGAGTTTTGTATAATTTTATGCTTGGAAAATCTCGGATAGGGCCGGGCTCGGGCTCATAACCTTTGGGTTGGTAGGCAGGCGTGTTGCCACGCTGCTACCGTCGCCCCCTTTTGAAATTTTGACGAACACAATACTTACCCCTATTATATATTCCATATATAAGTATGTGAAAGTAAAAAAGATAGTGAAAGTAAAAAGTCGAAGTGACAACTATTGTTATTAAAGGCTTTCTGCATCATCTGCAACACCGCCTTTTATGTTTCAGTGACCTCCGAAGAATTGGTCGTTGTCACTCAAATTAAAATAAGCTAGATCGTCCTGCAGATTTCCTCCCATATAAAGGGTGTTTTTTTAAGCCCGATAGAACTTGAAATTGTAAAAAATAACACAAAAAATTAAATTGTAATCAAAATTTTTTTTTTATTCGAAAGATCAATACGT